>NC_056745.1:217171388-217368888 GCF_019279795.1 Protopterus annectens
TCGAGCGATTAACCTTCATCGGCTCCGAGAGCAGTGGAGCCGATGAAGGTGACCCGCTTCGATGCCCCAGCCATCGGCTTCCGAAGACAGAGGAGTCGAGACTGGGGCATCGAGGCAGACCGTCCCGCCTCGGCCCAAGTCCTTGGAGCCGAAGGAGAAGCCTGCCTATGTCTTTGGCGGTCGGGTCCGACGGACTGGTCGCAGCCGATGCCCTTTTCTTTTTAGCAGGAGAAGGAGAGGATGCTAAAGATTCTTCAAAAGAGGGTTTTATAAGGCCTTTCAATATAAGCTTATTTTTCCTCTCTTGGAGGACACTCGAGGAAAAAGCGTGACACACGCTGCAGGACTCCTGCAAATGTTTAGCGCCCAAACAATATACACACAGAGAGTGGTCATCCGTGATAGACATTTTAAAGCTACATTTAGTGCACTTCTTGAAGCCCGAAGGCCTAGGTGCCTGAGACATTATAAGTAAAACTAAGTACTCTCTCACAGACAAACTTAGTCTTAGTCAAGATTAACTTGCCGTTCACAACGATAGCCAATTGAACAACAGTAAACAACCGTATAAAGAAAGAAACCCTAAGGTTTTAAAAGGAATTAACCAACAGGAAAAGGCCCTACAGACCAAGGGAGCCTGTAACCAGAACAAGTATCAATCACACAGAAATTTTCCACAGAAAAATTGTCAAACACACACAACAGCACAGAGTAGCCGTTAAAACAGCTTTTTGTTTAGAAATTAGCAAATTTCTGACAGAAAAAGTTAGTGAAAAACACTACTTAGCTCAGCCAGCTCGAGACCACGTCTTTGCTAGTTAGCGGCAAACGAGATCTGGGGGACTGGTAGTGGTGCATCCTGGGATATAGTAAGCTCAGCCAATAAGAGACTTCGCTCTTTGGCATAAGCGTGCCGAGTCGGAGCCGAGGGATCGGCTCCGAACCCATCAGTCAGAATGTAGGCGAGATAGGATCACATAACATCCTTGGTTCATCCCTCCTTTACAAAAAAAAAAAGCCCCAGGTTCTTCTGGACTCAGTATCACATTACTTCTGCCATAGTCTGATTCCCAGGCCTTAAAAACTCAGAGGAACAGCTGATACCTTTTACTTGGGTTGCAGGCATCTTGCTTTAAAGAATCCATCCTTAATCTTCTGCTTTCACAGGTTTCCCCAAGTAAAAAAGGTCTACCAGATACCCTAGCACTGTTCCTGGTGCTGGTTTGCTGTCTTCCCTATTACTATTCTTTGTTTAGGCATTTTCTGGGGATCTGCCACTCTATGTTGAAAGATACATTATGTATGACTTCCAAGACAACTGCACAATCATTGGCAGCTTAAGTTTTAGGTGTCCAGTGTTAAAACAAAAACTGAGAATAGGGAGCCAGTGAAATTGTAAGTTTAGGTACAATTCAGCTACTGGCACATAAGTACACTTCACGAATGCCAGCAAAGAAGAAATTTAGAGAAAATGAAAAAAATCAAATGGAAAAGGTGAAGAAAAAACATTGGTTGATAAGACTGCTGCAGCTGTTCAGCAAAAACAAGTTCAGACTTCAGCTCTGGTGCAAGAGATGGCTTCTGGTAATTTAGAGGAAAAATACATCAATTGTGCTCACAGATAACTGAAACAAATGAAATACTGAAGTTGTTTGTCTTTTTGGCTTTTCCTGGTTAGGTGTTGCCACAGCGGAACTCCGGTCTGCTAATGATTGGCAGTAGATTTTTATGGTGCCGAGTTGCCAGCCCGACGCCCAACCTTCAGTGAAGGCACGTCCTTTCACGCATGTCTTTGGGACATGCAGACTCCACACAGAAGGCACTCCAGCCAAGAATCGAACAGGAGAACCTCTTACTGTGCGGCAACAATGCTACCGCTGTATCACCACGGCTTCAAATGAAATATTGAAGGAATGTATCAAAACAAAAGGCTGAACAAATAAGCTGTAACTACCTACTGAGATGAATGGCTAAAACTGCAAAACTCAGAAGATAAAGCTGGCCGAGTATGAGGCTTCTCAAGAAGACATGCTTCAAAAACAGTACAGCTAGAAGACCGTGTGCACAGAGAAAACTTGAGATTTTCTGCTGTACCAGAGAAACTGGAAGGAACAAACTGTATTAATTTTATGAACACACAAATAAGCAATTGGACTGGTGTTCCACAGCAGGATTTGTTAATTGAAAGGGCACATCGAATGTATACTCTAAACCTGAACATGAGAAAACAGCCAAGACCTACATTACTAAAGATGCAATAATATCAGCAGAATGAGCAGATTCTGAAAAACTGTGACAGAAAGGGAAAGTATTAAAAACTGGAAACAGCAGAATATTTGTGGAAAACATTTACTCGCTGTACACCAGGCAGATGAAAAGCACATTTATCTCACTAGTCAGGGACTGTTGAGAGACAGGTGTGAGAGTCAAGGTGCTGTATCCAGCTGTCTTTAGAATACTATGTCCTGGACAATCAAAAGCATTTTTGGGTGCATATAACATTAAGGAGGAAAACGTTTATCCCAAAAAAATTTGAGCCGACAAGCATAAGGGGAATTGTGCTTCTCATTCTTTTGAAATAAAGCTCAGAGAAACTTTGTTAGTGAAAAGTTTTCCACAGTTCTAAAATGAAATGTTTGAGAGAGAGAAAATACCACTGAAGTTAACCTGAAGAATTAGGAATACCTTGGGCTTGTACCGGAGTCTGGTGTTGGGAGATGGCAATGATCAGGAAAATGACTAGCAAAACTCAAAATTAGTGAATAAATGAGAGACTATTACAAATCAATCACAACCGCAAAATATGGCTTTGCAAGAAAAAGTGTCTGAAAAACATTGGAATTTTGTTAACTTTGCTCAGCTTGTGGGTTGACACACAAACACCACTTTACGTCATTAATGTTTAGAAGATCACTAAAGGGAAACGAACTAAGCAAAATTTCTGTACTTATTAAAATTTATGTTAAACATTTCATGATTATATAAACTGCATGTTACATTATAGTTTTAAATGTGGGGGTGCCTTTTCAGAGGCTGCCGTGCATGTTAAAGATACTGAAGTAAGAAAATGCCTTTTTCTAGTTGCAAGAAATATAGGCTTTGCACTGTAACAAGATAAGAGAAGCTGGAGGGAACCAAGTTTAAGTTAATATAATGCTGTGACTTTAGGTTGTTGAGGTGGGATGTAAAAGTATTGGTTATATTATATGCAGAATTAAAATACATTTCTCTTGTTTTTACAACGGTGGATATCTAGATTAATGCCCACGGCATAAGGTACAAACAAAGCTTTCTTTCTGTAAATAAATATCCTTGAAAAATATGACAAAATGATGACATGCGTGATAAAGTATTCTTGCATCTGCAAACATATTAACTTGCCCCCCACATCAGCAAATGCTCTCAATGAGATTCATAAAGTCTGCCACTGAAAGCAGTTCACCAGAGGAATTTTGTACATTATGCTCCAAGTTAAATTTACATATATTCCTTCACCCTCTACAGAGTTATGTTTTTTCTCTTATTGCAGACTACTTTTACATAGTCAAGCTGTCTGCATTTGCCACAGAAAGATGTTGGTGCTTTCCCTCCTTTCAAAATACTGTTAAACAAACTCTACCAGATCTTTATCACTATCTTCCCTCTTAAATTCCAAACTTCCACA
The DNA here is from genome assembly GCF_019279795.1 of Protopterus annectens. Taxonomy (NCBI): domain Eukaryota; kingdom Metazoa; phylum Chordata; order Ceratodontiformes; family Protopteridae; genus Protopterus; species Protopterus annectens. The sequence goes on from NC_056745.1 coordinate 217,175,053, forward strand.
GGAATACCATCTGCTCCTGCAGACCAATTATATGCCAACTTTTTTAACTCATCTTCTCCTATTTTAACTCAGTTGTTGAGCCTCATCTACCTCTAACCTTGACATAATGAAGTCTTCCATAAACATTTCCATTTGTGCTCTTTCTTGATTTCCACATTTCTCTGCTTTACAAAAATTTTCATAAAACTTCTAAAATATTTCCAACACTTCTACAGGATTGCTGATTATTTTTCTTGTTATATGTTCCTAAATTTGGTGAAGACCCTTTCTACTTTTTTGCCCAAATCATTCTGCTAAAAGCTCTTGTGCTCTGGAGTTATCAAAAAAAAATAGTTGCTTAACAGCAATCTTTCTACACTCATGCATATTATCAACATACTCTTTTTGCTCTTTAGCACTATGCAGTTGTGTCTCTTCTTGTTCTGTGAGAGCTCCGTTATTCTGCAATACCTTAAACTTGGTCAGGTCCGCTAATTCCTAGTGCTTCTTAACCATCTTTCTTTCTAGTGGCTAGAACACTTGCGTCCTCTGTAGTGCCTTATTTAGGCAATCTTTAACTTATCATAAGTACACAAAAACATTTATTCGAATAATTACTCTGCTCGATGCTAGAAGCTTCAACAATGAAATAATGGAGATTCAAACCTAACAATCTTGAAAACACCTACATTTGTGCAACTACTCAGATTTTTTTTCAGAAGAGCAGCACTCCCTCCTTACCAAGATAGTGCGCTTATCATACATTCAAGATTACAGAATAAATAGGGGGGGTGCATATGTCACAGCACTCTTTCATGGCTGATAACCTCATTAAACCAACAGTTTTCAGAGGCCCTAGTATATCTCAACAAAAACAGCCAACCAAAACCTTGCTAGCTACAGATCAAATACAGATCAAACTGATTATCTAAAATCACTCTGCTAAACTACCATCAGACCTAACACAGTTTTTTTATGGGAGATTTTGATTATGTGTTTATCGGCAGGCAAGCTTGTACAACCTTTAACAAATATACCCAAAGATTCCTTGACTTTGTGAAATCTATTGCAAACTGCCCCCTACCTCCTAAAAGGATGTTAATCACCCTGACCTTGTCCTTACAAAATGATACACCTCCTTTTCCACCTTACTCGTATCTCTATTTCACTGGGAAAATCACGTTGATGTCATGATGTCACACAAAGCTTCAAATACAAGCCCCCCTCCCCAAAAACAGTATTTTTGGGATTACACTAAACCCAACTTATTACTGTCTACACATAACCTCGACAAGAACTGACAAATTCTGAACTTAGAATTTCATCCAGTACTGAGGGCAACCACATATTTTACCTAATTTGTTGGCCTGATAACCCACTACATAAAAAGTGTCCCTTTTCAGGGGTGATCTGGGAACACTGTCTGGTTAACATGACTTGCTTAGTGTCACTCAGGAAGGACCCAAACCCTGTACTCTGAGCAAAAGAAACAGCGTGTTAATAACTCAAAGCTACAGTCTTCTGCACCAATTGCCACACTATATGGCCCGCCTCATTTACATGAGGAAACTTAGATGTAACTCCAACCACAAAACATTGCTAATAACCTTGCAAATAAATGTACCCCCAACTTCTTGCAACCCACACCAACCCATCTGCCACAACCCCCTCTGAGCTGTACAACCCGTTTTCACCCTTGATCAAGTGGAATATACTCAACATTTCAGGCCGTCAAGCTTTCAAGTATCAAAAACCAACACAGCCTACACTCTCTTGAATCCATTTAATTTTATTCTCTACAAAGACTATCTAAAATGTGTCAAAAAGCCATAGCTGCCCCCTCGCAATAAAAGACTGTCATGCTGGTTTTAAAAAGAATGAAAATACACAGACACGGTATTACTTGCACTGCAGCAAGTCTACTGCAATTACATTCCAAAACTGGATTCCTGGAAAAAAAAATGTCCAATGAATCCTATATTTAAAGTTGTTCTGGGTGGTACAGTGGTTGACACTGCACTTCAATCCCGAGTTTGAGTCTCAGCTGATGGGCCTCCTGTTGGGACATCTGCATGTCCTTCTTGGGTATGTGCCCACATGAAAGAATAGTTATGTAAAATCTTACCACAAATATAGATAGATATCCCTCTGTTCTATACTGCAGTATTTGTTACATGAGGGAGACCAGATGTCCATCCCAGTATACAAGCACTATTAACGTACTGCTAGTATGTGAGACATCGCATGAATGGTTTAGGAGTAAGTCAGCCATAAAAGCGAAGTCCGCACGTAAAATCCTCAGAGTTGAAAGCCCCAGGAGGAATGCCAACCTAAGGAAACAAGAAGGTTAGCAGACATCCAGAACAAAAGCAAGCACCAGGGGGAAAGAGGAAGGGATAGAATACTGCATCATAAAGAGAAGGACATATATGGTTATAGTAAGATTTTACACAATTATTCTATGTCCTTCTATTCTAATGTTGCAGTATTCTTTAAAAATGACGGACAGTACCAAAGCTTAGGAGGAAACCTGGGAGGAGGAGGAGGGAGGACCAGAAGAGCTCTAGCAAAACCAGCTCTAGATCTGGAGATGATATCCAATTTACAATCTTTGGTGAAGGCATGTACAGAAGTCCAAGTAGCTGCTTCTAAAATGGAATTAGTATCCAAATCCTTAAAGAAAGCACCTGAAGATGTCAAAGCTCTAGTAGAATGAGCCTTAACAGGAAAAGGAAGGCTCCTCCCATGGAAAAACGTAACAAAAAGAAATAGCCTTTGAAAACAGGCAATCCCACGGCCCTGGGATGAAAAGAAACAAAAAGCTGATCAGATTTCCTGATTGCCCTAATTTTATCCAAATAAAATCTCGAGTTGTCTATGCACATCCAAGGTGTGTAAAAATCCTCTCAGAGGACTGCGGAAAAGGAAAAAAGGTGGGCAAATTAAAAGATTGGTTAAGAGACAACTCATTCATAACCCTGGGCATAAAGGAAGGTTTAGTACGCAGAGACCCCGTCCTTATTGAAAAATAGAAAAGATGGGGAAGCCATTAAGGCTTGAAGCTCAGATAACTTTCTGGCAGACCAAAATACAGTTCTGCAAAGAAGCTATAGCTGCAGGCCCAGATGGAGCTAAAGTCAGCATGTCCAACACAAAGTCCAAATCTCAAGGAAGAGGAACAGGTTTCCTGAGAGGTCTAATGTGAAGGAAGCCTTTGAGAAAGAGTTTAACCTCTAACTTAGAAGCCAAAGGGGGAGACAAAGTCAGACAGGCAGAAATGGCTGACAAATGAACCTTCGCTGAGGAGTTAGACAGACCATCACTGAGCAACTCACACATATATGAAAGAACAGACGGAACATCCACAGACAGTGGATCCAGGTTGCTTGAACGACACCAAATAGAAAACCTCTTCCATTTAGATATGCATGACTTTCTAGTATTGGGTTTTCTGGTCTCCTACAGTACCCTACGCACATCCTCAGAAAAAAAGTCTGAAAGGAATCAGAAGCTCATCACCCACAGATAGTAAAGCACAGCGTTGACAGATGTGGATGGATAAGAGATCCTTTGTTCTGTGTGACAAGGTCCACCCTGTGAGGGAACTTGTGATGACTGCCCTTTGATAAATGCAGAAGAAAAGGGAACCAATGCTGTCTTGGCCAAAAGGGAGTCACCAGCAAGATTTTTGGTTTGTCATGCTGACTTTTGAACAGGACCTTCTGAATGAGAGGAAAGGGGGGAAATGCATAAAGAAACATCCCCCCTTCAAGAAACCGAGTTCAAAGGCTCTGTACCTTCATGGAAGCAAAGGTTGCTCCCCATCCTAGGTCACAGCCATCTATAAACAACTCTTGAGTGGGAAGAGGAGGATGCAAAGTAAGGCCTGGGTTCACGGAAATCCACTGAATCCACCACAGACAAGGGTGAAGAGGAACCGCAAACTCCTTTGGATGTGCGTGCTGCATCCAAAATGATTTCAGGTACCACTGAAACTTCCTCATGTGAAGTTTGGCCAGAGGAAGCATGGGAATGGTGGATGCCATGAAACCCAGGAGCCTGAAAAACTCCCTGGCTGTAAGAGAAGGAAGAGGAAGAAGACTATGGAAGTAAGAAATGAGAGATTGGACTTTTGGAAGAGGCAGACATGCCAGCATATCTGTCTGCAACCTGCACCCCAAGAAGTTGTGGTCCTGGGAGGGGTAAAGAAAGGACTTTTTGAAAGTTATTGTGAACCCCAACCTTTGGAGAAGAGAAATAGAGACCTGCAGATATTGTTCCAGGGTCTCTAGACAAAGAGCTTAAAAAAGGAAATTATCCAGATAATGGTAAACCTGGATGCACTGAAGTCTACAGTAAGCAATGACAGGAACGAGGCAGTTTGTGAATACACTTGGGGCAGTGGAAACAAAGGGCAAAGCTGAGAAGTGAAAGTGCAAGGAATCCATTCTGAAATGTAAACAATTCCTGTAAAGGGGATGAATGGGAATGTGAAGATAAGCATCCTTGATGTCCAGAGAAGCCACACGAGGAAGAATAAGACAAAACCAGGTTTGCAAGGACAGCATGCATAAGGTAAGAACTTTCAGAAAAGTACTTGAGGTGAAAAAGATCCAGAATGGGTCTCCATGGGCAGTCTTTCTTGGGTATGAGAAACATCTTGGATTAAAACCCTCTTCCTCTGAGGGGTGAAAGAACGTCCTGAATTATTCCCTGATGTAGCAACTCCTGAAGCACCTGTGGAAATAGATGCAGTCGGTCTTAAGGTGGTTGTGGAATGCCTATATTGAAGTACCCTTGTTTCATAATGGAAAGAACCCATGAGTGTTGAGTAATGGTTTCCCAAACTAGAAGAGACAGGGAAAGACATACAGAAAGACTACTGAGATGAGTGTGGTAGTCACAGACTACCTAGCTTGTCTGGAAAGGGCTGCTTCTGGGCAGGAACCGGCTGACAGGGCTTAGACTGAGAAGCTCTCCTACCTCATTTTTTTGCTTTTGGAAGTAGGCAGGTGAGTTTGTTTTCTTACAAAGGAAGTCTGAGGGATCATTCCTCTGAATTTTGGGGACAAGTGAAACAGAGATATTTTTTTTTTTTTTTTTTTTTTTTTTTTTAAGCCCTGTAGTTCCTCGCCTTTCTCCTGCAAAGATTTAAACAAATCTGCAGCTGCAATCCCAAACAAATCACTGTTCTGTAAAAGAGCACCCATTAGTTTTGCTTTGATATCATCTGGAAGTGGCTGAAGCCTCAACCCATGAATACCACCTAAGAACAGAGCAAGATGCAGCTGCCTGGAAGATGCTTCTGTTGCATCACAGCTGCATTTAATGGAGTGGCGAGTTAAAAAATACTACCTCAAAATAGCTTTTTTCATAAGCAAAGAAAATATGACACCAATCTGTCTGTCATTTTTTGACATCTCCAATAAATGTCATCTTTTGTTTTGAAAGTTTTACAGGCTGTAGATCAATGTGTGTGTATACACCTTTAAGAAGCTTTCCAAGGGCTTGCACAAGTGTATAAATACTGAGCACATGCGTGACTGCCATTTTGTAGTAAACTGTGGAGATGTGAACACGTATGTATGTAAGCTCTGTCTGTTAGGTCGTTCGTATTTAAAGCTGTAGCTATCCATCCATATGTGTTTCTATGTAATAAGCCATATAAACAAAACCCCAAGCCTTCTCACTATTTGTGTTAGAGACGAACGAGTGACATGGTGCCAAAAATGGCATGTCTAAAGGACATGAAGTCAGAACTGGCATATCTAAAAGAGCCTGAAGTTATAACAGGCATATCCAAGGGGCATGAAATTTGAAATGGCTTGGCGAAAATGATTAGAGACACGTGGCTACGGTTGGAGGAATGTACACGAGTGGATCATCTTAAAAAGGGTGAAAGTTCACAAAACAGGTCAGAAATTAATTTCAAATATTAAAACTTGCTCAGCACTATTTCTTTTCATATAATACGAAACGGGGCATACAGAAAGTTCTAAAAGATATTCGGATAAACAGATGTGTACGTTATTGATAAATATTCCAATTACTTTGGAAAATGTCTGAAATAAAATCCGAATTGCATAAAACAAATAAAATTAGGGGAAATGTGTGTAGAGTGGTGAACAAAAGCAACTGGTAAAACACCACACCTGAAGCCAAAATCCCACAGCAGTCACAAAACAATTCAGTAGTCCTGTATTCCAATGAAGATAAAAAGTTTAATGACAGGCAAAAATCCAAGCAGTAAATAATCCAGTAGGTAAGTGCTTTTGTCTGTCTCAATGCAGACTATCACAACCAGAAGTGCTTAACTTGGCATCCTTTATATAATTATACCAATTAGTAAAACTTACAAATAGTTGAGGTTAAGTTACTTTACAGCTGGGCCATAAACAAAATATGTTATCTCTTAGTTTCAGTTCAGTTCAGTAGCAGACACAATGTCTAGATGTCTGAGCTAGACGTTCTTTGTACTATCTTGCAAAGAAGTAATTACTAAGTTTCAAATGGAAAAGAGTTTTATTGTTTTACAACTTCCAAGATCTGCAAAGATCAGAGAGATGTTGCATTTCTTACACAGAGATGTTAAATCCTGTAAGTTTCTGTCCAACCTGGAACTGAAGTCAGGTGACAAAAAGTAATGTCATCCAACCTGGCCCAGCAGTAACGTTTGATATTAATTTAGGAACTCTCTCAGAGAGAGAGAGAGAGAGAGAGAGAGAGAGAGAGAGAGACTGTGCATTCTGTATTTTGTCTTCGACCAAGCAAGAACATCCACTCATCATCACCAACTGCACTTGCCTTACTAATAGTAAGTAACTAGGGTACAGTAATTTCTTTCAGATATAGTTAGGAATATAGCAAAGATAAGTTTAAATTTTTTCTGCATTTGAGAAAGTCCTGCAATGCTGGCTTAAAAATACTTCCTGTGATTTTCAACTCTGAAGTTACTGTGTTGATTTTACTGAGTACTGTCTTGTTCTTTTACTTATTATTAAATATATTTAAACGTATCTTTGTGGTTGATATTTGAGACATATTTAAGCTCTTGAAATACTTGCATATGTATTTGGTGACACTGTACAGGCCACTCCCAAATAGCCTTGCAAGTCCTATTCAAAACTACCATTTGGATTAATAGTAACGTTACACGGTAGAATTTGACACCCTTTGTAAGGGCCTTATAGTAGCTGATAAGGGTGGCTGGTGGCAGTTGGAACTACCTTAGTCTAAGTAAAAGGGGCATAGCTAGTAAACCTGTGCCAGCCTTCCCCAGGGGTGTGTGTGTGCGTGTGCGTGGGTGTGCGTGGGTGTGTGCATGTTTCAGTTACTTGGGCAGTGCTATGAAGCACTGGTTGGACAGAGAGGGTGCTGGAGGTCTTAGCGTGTCCACTCGACTGAGATCTCAACCTTATAGTTGGGCCAGTGGTGGATCTTATTTGGGATCTGGAGAAAGAGGGACAAACCAGCCCCAGACTGACTGTGATCTCTGTGTGCTCCTAAGGGGAAATTGCACTTCACTGTGTGTGTACTTGTCATCTTCCCAGTGTGTACATCTCCTAGCTATTGCCAGTAGTAAGGATTGAGGCTCCTTGATTACTGGGCCAGTGCAGTGGCGTCACACATTAATTGGTGGACAGTGGTGGGATACCTACGTTGCATATTAACTGGGTGACAGTGGTGAGACAGCCGCATCACACATTAATTGACTTGTAGTAGTGTGGATATTGAATTCCTGTAGCCTGTGTACAGAGGTCACTGAAGGTGTTTGTACTCTCAATCAGCCATGCAGTAAACATTCAGAGTTTCACAACACAATTTTTTTTTTTGTTCGCTTAGTCAGTCAAGGAGTGTAGGCAAGCATGTCAGCAGAGGAGTATGGCAAGCTGACAAAGCCAGCTGGCTGAGATCTGCCAGGCTAAAGGACTGGTGCATGCCAACCTAACTAAGGCAGAAATGATTGTGCCTTTTGGCACAGCTGCATCACAGACCAGTCATCAGGACGACAACCAGGCAGGCCTTGGAGATGTGCAACTCTCAGAAAATGGACAGCTCAACTTTTCCACAGAGTACTTAAAAATCCATCTGGAGTTAGACAGACTTGAGCTGGAGACCAATCATTTGGAAATAAAAGCAGCAGAGAGACTGAGATGTCTAGAGGCTGAGGAAAATGAGAAACTGTGACGTCTAGCGGCGGAGGAGAAGGAGAGGCAGAGGCAACATGAAAAGCAGATACTGACTCTTCACTCTTCACCACAGTCATGGAGGTAACGAAGAAGGGAGTAACTGAACCCCAGAAGCAACAAAGGTCAGTAACTTCCTTCCACAACTTACAGAGGAGGATAATCTTGATAGTTTTATTCATAGGTTTGATAAGGTATATATAGACAGTATATCGACCAAGGGCTCTGGGTACAGTTTCTGACCCCCTTACTCCATGGTAAAGCTTTAACTGCTATTTCTAAACTGTCTGATACCAACTGCTTAAATTATAATGTTGTAAAGAACTGTCTTTTAGAATGGTTTAAGTTAACAGCTGAAGCTTATAGGAAAAAGTTTTGTGAGCATAGACACAAGCCAGATGAAAGTGTGTGTGAATATGTTGCTGAACTAAGCACTTATTTTCATAGGTGGGTGAGTGGATGTCAGTTCACCACTTTTGAAGGACTGGCAGACCTTTTGGCGAGGGAACAACACTTTGCCTGAGGACATGAGAATCTGGTTAGCTGATAGACAATGCAGTACTGCAGTTGAATTGGGGAAGGAGAGAGACGTGTACCTAAGCAAGCAGGACATTACTGCACAGGAAAGGGACACCCAAGTGCTGCTCATGGGTCTATGGGAACCCTTAGTGGGCAACCCAGACTGCCTCAACACATCCCACCAGTAGCAGGGGAACCACTATTCCAGGTACATGTCCAGGACCAATGGTTAAATGTTTTAAATGCAACCAGTGGGGCCATGTAGCATACAGATGGCCATGGAGGCAAGGTGGGGAACAAAAGGTGGGAGAGCAAGTGGGAATGACAAAATGCCAGCAGTAAGCTGTCTCAAGACAACAGGGGTACCAAACTACCACAAGAGATTACATCCTATCTTAGTGGATCGGAAAGCGGCTACTGCTAAGAGAGAGACAGCCTCTGACCTAACCATTGTGAAGTCTACAATGCTTAAAGAGGAGCACTACTTGCTTGGGCAGTCTACTCCAGTCACAGCTTTAGGAGGGACCCCAATCCAAATGGGTCTATATTAAATTAACGAAAATCCATTACATTGAATACCAAAACAGCGACACGTATTACTCGAACCGCGAAAATGCCAAACGCACTAAACTGTGAAATTTAAAATATCGAACGTTCATAGTTGGCCAACTCCACCACCCGCTACATACTATCTACCCAAACAAAATAAATAAACCACATCCATACATACACTAACCAAACCCTACTCCTAACCCTAAAGTAAAGCACCAAAACTCAACTTCTAACCATACACTAAACCCACATACACAACTATCTCTGCACTATCCTTAACCCCTCCCTAACCCTAAGGTCCGTAATTACCGCACACTTCCCCTACAGAGATATACCCAAACAAAATAAATAATACACACAAATACATTTAACAAAACCCTACTTCTAACACTACACTAAATCTTACACACATTACCTATCTATACATTTACCTTAACCCGCACCCTAACCCTAAGGTCCATAACTATTGCACACTTACCTTACGGAGCTATACCACAGACAGGCCAACCAAAACACCTTGACATTTCAAATTTTGTGGTTTTGCACGTTCGACGATTACTTATTTCACACAATACGTGTCGATGATTTTGTATTCGCGTAAACAGAATTTCGAAAATCTAATAGGAACAAATTCCAAATACCTTTGACTAGGGTTCACCTTAACTGGGAGGGTGGAAATGGAAGCCAGTAACTAGGTGTGTGTTTGAGGATATCCCTGCAGATGTCCTGATAGGGACCATTTGGTGCATGCAGTTACATTCAGTCACGCCTGGAGGCAAGCTTGTGGGTCTGGTAGCCTGGGGAAGACCTAGACAGACTGCACAATTGCACCCAGGACTGATGAGATGGTTACTTCAGAGAGGGAGCTACCCTGTAGCAGTGAGACTGAAGGTGAGCTACAGCTGCTTGTGGGTACTTCTGTTCCCTTGGACAGAGTGACTGCAAAGGCAGAGGTGAGCAGTAGTACCCAGGCTGACAGTGAGGCACTGCTGTCAGAGAATACCAGACTTCCTGTGGAAGGGGAGCTGGGAAGGGTTTACTAAGAGTTGCGACAGGCTCAGCTCTCAGACCTTATATTACAAGGCCTGAAGGAGGCAGCTAGTGAGGCACCGGATTCTCAAGGGAAGGGGGAATTTGTATACTGGGACAAAGGGTTACTGTATAGAAAGTGGAGCCCTGAGGTAGTGCCCAGAGGCTACCATCTGGCACTTTCAGCCATAGCCCATGACATTCCCTTTACAGGTCATATGGGCATAAAACATACAAAGAGACGTATTATACAGAACTTTTATTAGCCTGAGATTTCCAGAGATGTAACAGGGTGTACTGCAGGAGCTGTTAGCAGTGCCAAAAGTTAGGCAAGTCAGGAGACAAGGTGAAAGCTTTTTTGATGCCTTTGCCTGTGATTGAGGAGCCATTTCTGAGAGTAGCTATGGATATTGTGGGGCCTCTAAGTACCCCAAGTTCCACAGGGAAAAAGTATATCCTAGTGGTAGAAGATTATACTACCAGATACCCTGAAGCAGTGGCTCTGTCCTCCATTGAGCCAGAAAAGGTGTCAAATGCTTTGTTGAGATTTTCAGCAGGGTAGGTTTTCCAAAAGAAATATACTGACTGACAGAGGTGCCAATTTCATGTCAGACCTGCTGGCTTGTCTGCACCTGAAGACCACCCCCTTACCATCCTCAGACTAATGTTCTTGCTGACAGGTTAAATGCTACACTTAAGATGATGCTACGGGCATCTAAAGACCAGATTAAGAGGGAGTGGGACAAATATTTACCCCATCTGTTTGCTTACAGAGAGGTGTCCCAGGAATCCACAGGCTTTTCACCCTTTGAGTTGCTGTATGGGCATAGGTTGAGGGGACCTCAGATTTGATTTGAGATGAGTGGGAGGGTGAGTGTGAATCCCACAAGGAGTCTGTTGTGGCATATGTCCTAAATCTCAGGACAAGGCTCAGGGAACCCATAGCCTTGGCCCAGGAGAACCTGGCAGAAGCTCAACAGCAGAAAAAGATCTGGTATGACAGGAATGCTCCAGCTAGCGAGTATGCTGTAGGGCAGCAGGGAATGGTTCCCATTCCTGTCAGACGCAACAAGCTGCAGGCAGCTTGGGAGGGACCCCAGAAAGTGCTAAGGAAGAAGGCAGGGGCACAAATTGTACCATCTTAACATGATGAAATTTTACCGTGAAAGGGAGGTCCTTGTGCCGAGTATTTGCAATGGATGGCAAGAGTAGTCTGAAGGCTATCTGGTGACTGATCTCAGTGAGACTCAAACTGACACATCAGTGGAAGGGGTAGCAATGTCCCAGCAGCTATCCCCTTACCCAGGTTCGAGAAATCTGAGCAGTGTCACAAGAGTTTGGGGACATGTTCACTGGAAAACCAGGGTGCACCCACCTGGTGAAGCACCATGTGGATACGGGACCTTAAAGGCCTATTAAACAGGCCCCTTACTGAGAGACTCAAACAAGATACAAGAAATGTTGGTACTAGGGGTAATCCAGGAGTCCATCAGTCCCTGGGCCTCCCAGTGGTGCTGGTACCAAAGAAAGATAGCAGCACCAGGTTCTGCGTGGCTACAGGAAATTAAATAGTCATAGAGTCAGATGCTTACCCCATGCCTAGGACAGATGAAGCCCTACAGCAGCTGGGTAAAGGTAAGTATCTTACTACTATTGATCTTACCAAGGGTTACTGGCAGGTGCCCTTGACTCCCAGTGCTAGAGAGAGGTCAGCCTTTGACTCCTTTTGGCTTATAAAAGTTCACGAAGATGCCCTTTGAGATGAAAAATGCCCCAGCAACTTTCCAAAGGCTGGCACATTGTATCCTAGCAGAAGCAGGAGATTTTGCCTTTGCTTACCTAAATAATTTTACCATCTACAGCCATTGCTGTCAAGACACCTTCAGCATGTCAGGGAGGTGCTGGGCAGACTACAGAGGGTAGGGTTGACCATTAATTCCAGTAAATGTCAGGTGGGTATGGCAGAGGTCTCCTACCTGGGACATACAGTGGGGAGTAGTAAGATCAGGCCAGAACCTGCCAAAGTGGAAGCCATTCAGGTATGACCTGCCCATTACCAAAAAGCAGGTGAGGACATTCTTAGGGACAACAGGGTACTACAGAAACTTTTTCCTCAATTATTAGTACCATAGCTGCTCCCCTCTCAGACCTGACAAGGAAAAACAGGCCAGATAAGGTAGTGTGCACCCCAGCATGTGAGCAGACATTCCAGAAGCTTAAAGGAGCTTTGGGAGGACCCCATGTGTTAGGCAGCCCAGATTACAGCAAAATATTTGTTGTACAGGTGGATGCTTCAAACCATGAGGGTGGGGGCTGTACTTAGCCAGGTTTCTTCAGAGAGATAACACCCAGTGGCATATATCAGCTGTAGGCTCCAACCCAAGGAGGAATGCTATACAGCTGTAGAAAAGTAATGCCTAGCCATAGTGTGGGCACTGCAGAAACTTCAGCCTCATCTATATGGAAGGAAATTCACTGTAGTGACATACCATAATCCCTTAACATGGCTACATTGAGCCAGACAGCAAAATGCCAAGTTACTAAGATGGAGTCCAGGGTTGCAAGAATATATCACAGTGCAGCACCACAGTGGGGTTAGGAATGCCAATGCAGATGTGTTCTCAAGACAGGGAATAGGGTAAGGTATTCCCAGACAGGCACAACCCTCTCAAGCAACGTTTCTCAAGGGTCACTTGAAAAACTAGCTTGAATTTTCGGGTAGAGGGGGATGTCATGCTGCCAGCCCAGTTATCTGGAATTTTGTAAATAATTCTGTCATTTGTGAATATTGATATGACTTATACAGAACTGTATTTTATGTACTGAGCTAAGATGTATCCACGGTGTACCCTGCTGGAACATAGAAGGTTAACTTACAAAACTTAAGAATAGTTGAAGTTATTTTATATCTGGTCCATAAACAAGAGAGGTTACCACCTTTCAATTTAGTAGCAGACACAATGTCTAGAGCTAAAAGTTTTTTTGTATAGTCTTGGAAAGAAGTAATTACTAGGTTTCAAATGTAAAAGCGTTTTATGACTTCCAAGATCTGCAAAGATCCGAGAGATATGTATTTTTCACACAGTGATGTTAAACCCTGTTAAGTTTCTGTTTAGTCTGGGAACTGAAGTCAGGTGACAAAGAGTGATATCATGCAAGCTGACTCAGCAGTAATGTTTGACATTAATTTGGGAACTCTCTCAGAGACAGACTGTGCATTTTGTACTTTGTCTTGGACCTAGCAAAAACATCCATTCATCACCACCATCTACACTTGCCTTGCTAACAGTAAGTAACTAGGGCACAGTCATTTCTTTTAGATATAGTTAGGAATATAGTAAAGATTAGTTTGGATGTTTTCTGAATTTGAGACTGTCCTGTAATGTTGGTTTAAAATATTTCCTGTGATTTTGAACTCTGAAGTTACTGTGTTGATTTTACTGGTGTATTGTCATGTTCTTTGGAGGTGCTGCAGTAGCGTTGTCGCCTCACAGTAAGATGTTGTCCTATTCGATTCTCAGCTAGAGCGTCTTCTGTGTGGAGACATGCATGAATGGGCGTATCTTCATTGAAGGTTGTGTGTCAGGGCCAGCAACTCTGCACGTAAAAATCTACTGCCAATCATTAGCGGACTGGAGTTCCGCTGCGGCGACCCCTAACCAGGAAAAGCCAAAAGATACAACAACATTGTCAGGTTCTTTTAAAACTATCTTTGTGGCTGATACTTGAGACACATATTTAAGCTCTTAAAGTACTTGCATATGTATTTGGTGACACTGTACAGGCCACTCCTAAACAGCCTTGCAAGTCTTGGTCAAAACTACCATTTGGATTAATAGTAACATTACACAGTAGGTCAAAACTACCACTTGGATTAATAGTAACATTACACAGTAGGATTAGACACCCTTTGTAAGGGCCTTACAGTAGCTGATAAGGGTGGCTGGTGGCAACTGGAACTACCTTATAGTCTGAGCAAGAGGGCATAGGTAGTAAAGCTGTGCCAGCCTTTCCCAGTTGTGTGTGTATGTGTGTATGAGAGCTACTTGGGCAGGGACACGAACCACTGGTTGGAAAGAGAGGGCAGCTGGAGGTCTTAGTTGGGCCTCTCGGCTATCTCAATCCTACAGCTGTGCAAGTGGGGAATCGTATTGGGGATCTGGAGAAAGAGGGAGAAATCGGCCCCAGACTGACTGATCTCTGTGTGCTCTTAAGGGAAATTGCACTTTACTGTGTGTGTACTTGTCATCCTCCCAATGTTTACATCTCCTAGCTGTTGCCAGTGGTGAGGAATGAAGTTCCTTGATTACTGGGCCAGTGCAGGGGCATCACACCCACATTCTTTCAAAAAAAGGTAACATTTTAAAAAAACAGTTGATCAGTTAGACTGTGGCAAGCCTACTCTGTCAATTGTGTGTCAGTGTTTCATGAAACTGTCAGTGCAGTAGATTTAAGGGGCAAAAAAGAAGTATTTTGTACTGTTCAGATAAATGGCAAACACACAGAGCTCAAAGTTGATACAGGTTCCAAGTGCGAGGTTATGTCTGCAGAAACATTTGCTACAGTATGTAAAGGTGAAAGACTATTTGGCAAGGTGTGAGAAAAAAGAAGCTATGTCTTACCATAACATTCCATCCGAGTTGTTTATGATCTTCCAGTTATCACTGATGGGTTCAGTTCTGAGCCCTCAAAACAGAGTTGGCCTAATACCAAGCTCGCGTACTCCAAAACCTCTAAAGCTAAGCTGCTACCCACAATGCCCCTCTCCCAGTTACCTCAGATCGAGTCTGCATGCAACATATAGAAGAAAACGGAAAACAAAGGCCATTTCTGCACAGAAACCCTGAAAACACCACAAGGAGCAAAGAAGATCCACCAGGAGCCTGTGGTGAGGGCTGGAGGGAGGGTGTGATGACTGGAAGAAGATCAATAACTCAGATGGAACGTTATGGTAAGACATAACCTCTTTATCTGAAGTTGTTAATCTTCTTCCTATTCATCACTGATGGGACAGAATCCCAAGCTACTTAGAGAACCTGGGTGGCCCTTATGGAAGAACATTCCTGAGAACCATTGAGCTGAAGGCTGCTCTTCCCATGGAGACCAAATCCAACTTGTAATGTTTGATGAAAGTATAGAGTTTAGAACAAATGGCTGCTGCGCAAATGTCATCCATGGAAGCCCTGGAGTGAAAAGCAACCAAAGTTGCGATGGGCTCTCGTTGAATGAGCTTTGATATGAACAGGTTTAGATTCATTCGCTAGGGAGTATGAAAAGGTAATACAATCTTTGAGCCATTTTGATAAAGTAACTTTTGATACAGCTCATCCCATTCTTAGACCAGAAAAGGAGATGAAAAGTTGATCCGAATTGTGAAAAGACTTAGTCCTGTCCAAGTAGAAATGTAGTTGTCTATGTACATCCAACGAAAGTAGACAGTATTCTCCCTTGCTGGAATAATTTGGAAAAAACACGGAGTTCAATGGACTGGTTAATAGAGAAGTCAGACACCACTTTGGGGAGAAAGGATGGATTAGTACGAAGAGATACTCTGTCTTTATGGAAGATTAGATAAGGGCTCTTGATGTACAAGGCTTGTAACTCTGATATCAGTCTGGCTGATTTGACCGCTACCAAAAACAGAGACTTCCATGATAGGAATTTAAAATCACATGTCACAGTAGGCTCAAAAGGAAGTAGAGAGAGAGAGAGAGACTACAGTACCAGAGAGAGATTCCATGTCTCTATAGGTTGCCTGATAGGGGGTCTGCTATGGAAAACTATCTTGAGAAAAGTCTTGCAAAGGCGGGTGGAGATAAGAGGAACGTCATATGAGCCGTTATGAAAATTGGAGATAGCTGCTAAATGGACTCGAATAGTAGAAGCTGATGCCCCCATCGTCAAACAACTCAGAAAGGTACTGAAGTATAGCAGCTGTAGGAGTTGAAAAAGGGTCTAGCATCTGATTATTAGACCAAATAGCAAACCTTTTCCATTTGTCTCTGTAGAGTTTTCTGGTGGATGGTTTATGGGAGGCCAGAATAATATATATCACAGACAAGACAGGAGAGGGTTTCCTGCCTGGTGACTAACGGAAGTGGAGAAACCAAGCTATCAGCTTGAGAGTGGACAGGTTTGCAGGAGTAGACCCTTGTGGGTGAGATATTAGGTCCTGACAAGTGTCCAGGATCCAAAGAGGTTGTAAAAGGTGAGGCCGGAGAAAGGGGAACCACACTCATTGAGGCCAGAAAGGGGCAATGAGGATCACTTTGCATCTCAACTGAATTGCTTTCTTTAGAAATAGGGGTATCAAAGGTATTGGAGGATACGCATAGAGACGACCCGCAGTCCAATTTTGAATCAAAGCATCTCGGTGATTCCCCATCTGGGGGAAAGAGGGCAAAGAAGCTGCTGCATTTTTTTGTTTGAAGGGGAAGCAAAAAGATCACAGCAAGGCTGGCCCCAACGGCTGAAAATTTCTGTCACGTTCAGGTTGAGAGACCACTAGTGTGGATGGAGGATGCATCTGCTCAGCCTATCCGCAATCACGGTGGAGCTCCCCAGGATATGTGTTGCTATCAGAAAGCGGTTGGAAGCTATCGCCCAATGCAAAATTCTCATGGCCTCTCGACACAGAGGGTAGGATTTGGTCCCCTCCCTGTTTGTTTATATACCAGACTACAGACATACTGTCCGCCTGGGTTGCAATCGTTCCTGACGGAAGGAGTGGATGAAGTGCCTGCAACGCTAACAGTACGCTCCCAACTCCAGGACGGTGATATGCAAGTTGGCCTCCAAGCTGGAGCACGTACCTTGGACCGTCTTTCCCTGAAAATGGCCCCCCCACCCTATCAGGGAAGCGTCCGTGGTCACCGTGGCATTGGGTTGAGGAGACTGGAAGGGGTGGCACCAAAGGTTTTCATCTGCTCTCGTCCATCAAAGAAGATCTTGCTTGAAGGAATTGGTGATGAGGATCTGTGAGTTTAGAGGATGAAGATTGGATGCCCACTGGGACAAAAGAAGCCACTGTACCAGTCTCATATACAATCTTGCCAGGGGAACAAATCGGGATGGCTGCTGCCATAGACCCCAGAGCCTGTAGAAATTCCCTTGTTGACACCTTCCTTCGACACAGTATCACTTGTACTTGTAATCTTAACCTCTGAAGCCTGTGAGGTGGGAGAGAGACCTGGCTTGTTTGAGTATTGAATACTGCTCCTATAAATTCCAATTGTTGGGTAGGATGAAGATTGGATTTTTCACAGTGTACTGTGATGCCTAGAAACTCCACCAGTGCTAGAGTGTAGCAGAGGGCCATGACAAGTAGGCGCTTGGTGGGGGAGGAGAGGAGCCAATTGTCTAGATATGGAAACACCTGGAATCCCTGAAATCTCGATGAGCTGTTACCACTGCTAGGCATTCCATGAACACCCTGGGGGGCCGTCAAGAGACCGAATGGCAGGCCTCTGAATTGGTAATGATGGCTCCCAGGCGGAAGCGATTATCCTGGGGAGGTGTCCTGTGATAGCTGTAGCTCAGAGGGAGCAGAGGGGAGGCCCAACGTAGGAGGAGTGCTTCCAGAAGCAAGCACCCTCTCCATCCCCCACAAAGCTATCTGCCTGAAGAGGAATGGGAGCCCGGAACAGAGGAAGACTATCTCGAAACCGGGGTCACACACTCACTCCACGCAGCCTGCTCCCAGGGATGGAGCCTTAAGCAAAACCGGGGTGGGTGTCGCCTCCAGATTCGAAGACAGAACCAATGAAAAACCTGGAACCGTATTGGGAGCCGAGAGTTCCACCCCCCCCCCAAGCATGAGATTGAGGAAGGGGTGGTTCCGAAGGAACCGAAACCCAAAGGGGGGATGCCTCGAAACCTCAGAGACTGTCACTGTCAGTGCCGAGGAAAGGGTTCCCACCAAGGACATCGGAACTATGGGCCTCGGAACCGAAGGATCCAAGGGAGGAGAATAAGTGGGAGTCATGGGGGCAATAGACCCAAAACCCAGAGGGGGATGGGTTTTTGGAAAGTTTGCAATCCCTCTGGCTGGCAACAGCTGATCGAACAGACGCACCACATCCAATTCAGATAGACTCCTGGTGGACTCTACCAACACTCTGGGGGGGGGGGGGGTCAGGTCGGTCCAAAAAAGGGTTATAAGCTTGTCCTGAAAACAGGTCCAAAGACAAGGAGTACTGAGTCCGTGGTGAAGAAACAGTCAGCACCGAAGATTCCAACTTGGAGACAGGCAGAAGAGGCACTATCTGTGCTGAGAAAGGGGTCAGATCCGAGGGGATAGCTGGAGTGGAAGTCATTATCGGCTGCGAAGAGATAGTCGGGCCCGACTTCGGAGAGGAGAGGGGCGACGTTGGTGCCAAGGTTACAGAAAGCAATAAGGCTGGAGCCATTACCACACTTGGAACCGTAGAAGTCGATGCCAAAGGCAGCGCCGACGTGGAAGTCATAGTAATGTCCACAGTGGCTAGTGGAGCTGAACTCTGAACCGAAGTGGTTGGAGCAGAGGGAGCGATCTTGTGCTCCGTAGAAGACTTGTGAGGCTTACCCTTATCACCGGCCAGTGAAGAGAGATCAGAATGAGGACGTTTCTTGTCCTTTGATGGAGTGGTTGAGACCTCAGACAGAGAAAGGGCCTCAAAAAGGAGAAGAAAGCAGGCCTTTCAAAATAAGTTTATTTTTCCTTTCATTCAGTGTCCGTTGACTGAAACGGAGACAAATCTGGCAAGGAGGTTTCACAGACAAGTGGAAAACCCCCAGACAATAGACACAATCATCATGTAAGTTGCTGTTGGAGAGTTTGCCATTGCAGGAAGTGCAATGTTTGAACCCCGAAGTTCCTTTTTTTCCAGACATATCCAGTATACAATCCAACAATCCAAAAGGTTATAGAAAGAAAAGAGAAGAAATACCAACAATGGTATTAAGAATATCACGAGGGTAGAGAAAGGCATTTACAAATGATGGTAAGAGAAAGATACCCGTGGGTAGAGCTAGGTATAGGTAACAAGGTAGAAAAAGTTAGAAGAGAAAAAATTTCCAAAATACCATACATTTTTAGAAAATACAACACTTAGCTGGAGAGCTCGGTGAAACGCTGCTACATGGCTGTGTGGCAAACTAGATCTGTGGTAACTGGGAGAAGGTGATTGTGGGTAGCACCTTAGCTCGAGAGTTTTTGGTGTATGCGAGCTTGGTAAAAGCCAGATTCTGTTTAGAGGGCTCGGAACAGAACCCATCAACGATGAATAGGGAGAAGATTAACAACTTCAGATTGGGTTGCTTATGGAGGTGAAGAAATTCATCCCGAAGGTTCAGTAGTTCTTTCATGTTATTCTGCTGGAAGAAGCTACGACTTACTATTTTACATTGTCAACAGGCATGTTCAGTCATTATTAGGGCTCAGACACTTTGAAAATGGGACTGCTTTCATTTAATAAGAAAGCCCACCAAGTTAGTTTAAAAGACTATTACTCTAATTTTGCCCAGCACATTTTTTCTACCTATGCTGATCTTTTCCAAGACAAACTAGCCAAACTTCCAGTTGTATAATCCATGAAGTTAGACCCAGAGGTCAGGCCAGTACCCAAAGTTCCAACAGCCATGCAGGACAGAGTCAAAGCCAAGTTAGATAAAATAGTGAAAAAAAGGTGTGATCTGTCCAGTCGCAATGCCAACTGAATGGGTATTTTCCATGGTGGTAGCTCATAAGAAAAGCTTAGATGACATCAAAATGTGGATTGACCCATGATATTTGAACAAAGTGCTAAAAAGATATCATCCAATGCGCACAGTCAAAGAAGCCACTGCTTTGATACCAAATACCAGTATTTTTTTTCCTGTCTTAGATGCAGAGAATTAATTTTGGCAAATTTAGCTTGCTCACTACTTTCAGTACTCCATTTGGCAGGTACAGATTTTTGAGAATGCCATTTGGGATAAATTCTGCAAGTGAAGTCTTTTAGCGTGCAATGGAGCAAATTTTTTCTGGGTATCCTTGTGCTATAACAGTAGACAACATACTACTAGGTCATTGTGATAAAGTCAAGCATGACGGAAACCTCAGAACTGTTCTAGAAAGGGCACGTCAAGTGAATCTTAAGCTTAACCCACACGAATGCAAATTCAGGCTACAAGTTCCTTATGTTACTGACAGTACCACAGCCAAGAGATTTATTACAAATGGATTAAAAATAAAATAAATAAATTCACAGAGTACAACGGTTAGCGCTTTCAGGGATCTACCCCTTCATCAGATTGACTGATGAAGGGGTAGATCCCTGAAACCGCTAACCATTGTACTCTGAATTTATTTATTTTATTTTTAATCCATTTGTAATAAATCTCTTGGCTGTGGTACTGTCAGTGCTTTTGTATTTGCTGTTCCTGACTTTTCACTGACAGTTTTGTGCTTAGAGAGCACTGTGTACTTCTACTAAAGTTCCTTATGTTGGTCATTTATTTAAAAGTACAGGCTTACAACCAGACCCTTCAAAGTAATCCACAATTCTTGAGATGCCAGCTCCAGACAACATTCAAGCCCTGCAACGTTTTCTTAGCATGGTCAACTATCTAGGCAAGTTTATTCCAGACTTGAGACAACCATCAGCACCACTCAGAGACCTGATACAAAGATGTATCCTGGTCTTGGTTAGAGCAACACCAAAGAGCATCTGACGTCCTGAAACAGAATTGCTAGTCCGCTAATGCTCAAATACTATGATGCTCACAAACCAATTACACTTTCCTGTGATGCTTCGAAATTTGGACTCTGTGCAGTTATTCTACAAGAGAATCAACCTGTTGCCTATGCATCAAGAACTCTTGCCCAAACTGAACAACAGTACACCCAGATTGAGAAAGAGCATTTGACAACTGTGTTTACATGTTCAAAGGTCCATGATTATATTTATGGTAGACCTAGGCAGATCGAAAAAGACCAACCATTAGTCACTATCTTGAAAAAAACAATGTATTCAGCTCCAGCCAGACTGCAATGTAGGATGTTGAGATTGCAAAAGTACAATTTAAATCTAGTCTACAAGAAAGGCAAACTTATTTATCTTACTGATACATTACCGAGATCACCATGAAATACCATTAAACAGAATAAAAATTAAGGTTCTCATTTACTTGATGATTTTGAAGTCATGGAAGTGAGAAATTTTTCTTCCACACGTCTTGATGAGCTTGAGAGAACACACAGCAACAGATCCAGTTTTACAGAGCCTCAATCGATTTATCAATCATGGATGACCACCAAAGTAATCTAGTTTACCTCAAAAGGTGCAACATTATTTTCTATACAGACATGAAACTTTGGCTGACAAAGGTATCATTATGAAAGGTCCAAACGTAATTGTTCGGAAGTCATTGCGACCAGAAAACACTACTACCTTGCATCATGGTCACCCAGGAACCAAATCCACCAAAAGAAGGATGAGAGAGAGTATTTTGGCCTTCAATGTCACAAAAAGTACAGCTGTGTACCCTTACAATAAATGTAGATGTTAGAGTGTATTCACTGCTGCAGTCATTACAGCTGGGTAATCTGCTGGCAGGTTGCCCTCAGTCAGCCTGAATAACAAAGTCTTGGGTCCTGCGTCAGTTGCTGTCTCCTCTTCCATGACTTCAGGTCGTCAGGGGTATAAAACATGCAGCCAACACCATTTCAATCAGTTTTTCTTGCCCCAGATGTCAGGTGCCCCCCAAATGGGAAGCAAAAATACATACAAATAAACTGTAAATATATAAATGCACTTTAGAAACATAAAATTTACCTTCAGCTAAAAGCAAATATACCACAAAGGCTTTTGAGTATAGTGAAGGAAGGAAAGAAAGGGTATAGAATGGCGGGTGGGTAACCTAGACTGCAACAGTGAATACACTCGAACATCTGCATTTATGGTAAGTGTACACAACTGTACAATGTTCTTCGTGTTTCACTGTTGCAGTCACTACATTTGGGTAGAATCCCAAAGCTATGGATGGGAGGATGGAACTAAACAGCATTAGGAGCAGCTATAAGGCCCTGCAGGACAGCAGTGGCAAAGCCTGCCCTAGATTTAGAGAAGAGAAGTAAATGATCATGCTTTGTGAACGTCTGAACAGAGCTCCAAGTTGCAGCTTCTAGAATGTCTTTGGTTGGGACCCCTCTGAGAAAAGCTGCTGAAGTGGAGGCAGCCCTGGTGAAATGGGAGCGGATTCCCTTGGGCACAGGTTTACCATGGTGCAAATAGCAGAAACGAATGCAGTGGCTTATCCATTTAGAAATAGTCTGCTTTGATATAGCCTTCTTCTCTGATCCTGCAGCAAATGCTACCAGTAGTTGCTCAAACTTTCTTAGAGATTTTGTCCTGTTTAAGTAGATTCTTA
Source organism: Protopterus annectens (assembly GCF_019279795.1). Classification (NCBI taxonomy): domain Eukaryota; kingdom Metazoa; phylum Chordata; order Ceratodontiformes; family Protopteridae; genus Protopterus; species Protopterus annectens. The sequence goes on from NC_056745.1 coordinate 217,197,708, forward strand.
GTTGTCTATGTACATCCAATGAATGCAGAATCTGCTCCCCCTTGTTCTGCAGATTTGGGAAAAAAATTGGCAGGTGAATGGTCTGCTTAAGAGCCACAATGGATACCACTTTAGGCATAAAGGAAGGGTTGGTCCTGAGGGCCACCCTGTCCGGGTAGAATAGAATGAAAGGCTCCACTGCCATGAGACACTGTAGTTCCAAAACCCTTCTAGCTGAAGTAACTGCCAAAAGAAAAGTTGTCTTCCAAGACAGAAATTTTATATCGGCAGTAGCTGCTGGTTCAAAAGGAGGCAGGGTGAGTTTTTCCAGCACAAAATTGAGGTCCCATGCAGGAGTTAGTGCTCTCCTGGGAGGCCTTACATTTTTGGCCCCTCTGAGATACTGTTTTAGCAGTGGATGAGAAAAGAGGGGAGGATCTGTGTTGTAATGAGCTGAGATGGCAGAGGCATGGATTTTTATAGAAGAAAAAGATAGGCCCTTGTCAAGCATCTCAGTTAAGTATTGTAAAATCTGAGGAATATTAGGCCTTGCTGTGTCTATTCCTTGTACTTGGTTCCAAGCACAGAATCGCTTCCATTTATCAGCATAAGATTTTCTAGTACTAGGCCTTCTGGCTTCCAAGATGACATTTATCACAGGTTTACTGAGAGGTGTGTTTTGAATAATTAGTTGATTAGCCGTGCTGCAAGATTCAGAGATTGTAGCCAAGTGTGCAGAATTCGATAGTTCTGCTGAGACAGTAGATGAGGTGTTTGAGGCAAGTACCACGGAGGAAGGTGTGACATATTCCTTAGAAGCGGGTACCAGTGTTGGCGAGGCCAGTCCGGGGCAATTAGAATAATTTTTGGTTTTTCCTGTCTGACTTTTAGTAAGACCTTGGAGAGTAAAAGCAGAGGGGGAAAGGCATAGACTGATAGGTTTTTTCCAGCTGATGGACAGAGCATCCACTTTCCATGTTTTTTTGTGATGAGTTCTTGTGCAGTACTTGTCCAACTGATGGTTTTGGGGAGAGGCAAATAGAGCTTTGTCTGGGCTTCCCCATTTCTGTGTTAACATGTTGAAGATTTGTGGATCCAGTTTCCATTTGTGCGGGGCCATAAGATTTCTGCTTAGGTCATCTGCCAGAGTATTTTGCTTTCCTGGCAGGAATTGAAGCTTGAAAATGTATTTAGTAAGTCAAGGCTGTGTCCCACAAGGCCATGGCTAGTCTGCAAAGGGGGTATGAATGGGTATCCCCCCTGCTTGTTTATGTACCACATAACTGTGGTGTTGTCCGTCTTTATCAGTAGTTGTCCTGGATGAAGTAAGTCCTTGAAGGCTGTCAGAATATTCTGAACAGCTAGCATTTCTTTCTGGTTGATATGCAGATGCATTTGGTTCTGGCTCCATTTGCCCTGAATGCATCTCCCTGCCAGGTGGACCCCAAGCATAGTCTGATGCGTCTGTAGTCAGGGTTTGGGTGGGAAGGGGTAGTGTGAATGACAGTCCCTTGTTGTGATGACATGTCTTTGCCCACCAAAGAAACTCCTGTTGTAGGCAGGGAATAAGAGGAATCATTGTTTCCAGGCTGTGACAATGTTGACTCCATAAACTTTTTAGATACCATTGAAGTTTCCTCATATGCAGTCTCGCATACGGAATTAGAAGGATGCATGATGCCATGAACCCCAAAGCCTGCAGAATTTGTCTTGCAGATAACTTTTAGTTATGTACTTACCATAACTTTAGATGTTTGGGATCCATCTCGCCAACATTCAGTACTGATGGGCTCGGAGCCGATCCCTCGGCTCCGACTCGGCACGCTATGCTATAGAGCGAGGCCTCTTATTGGCTGAGCTATTTCTTATCCCAGGATGCACCACCACTAATCCCCCAGATCTTGTTTGTCCGCATTCATGCACACATACACAACTTGTTTATATAACATTGCCAGATGTTTCAAGATGAAACAACAGGATTCGGACCTTCTGATATCCTCTGATCTCCAAGGAAGGGGGAAGGAGGGTGGGTTATTGGGAATGTAGGCGAGATGGATCCCAAACATCTAAAGTTATGGTAAGTACATAACTAAAAGATGTTATGTGATCCTATCTCGCCTACATTCAGTACTGATGGGACAGCATCCCTAGCACCTAAATCCTGGGTGGCTCATTGAAAAACACTCCTGAGCACAGTGGAACCAAATGAAGCTCGTCCTCTAGATGCCACATCCAATTTGTAGTGGGAAATGAAAGTGTGCGGGGAGGACCACGTAGCCGCAGCACAAATGTCACTAATGGCAAGCTTAGAATGGAATGCTATTGAAGTAGCCATAGCTCTTGTAGAATGAGCTTTGACAGAGGTGGTAAGCTCTTTATTAGAAGAATAAGCTTGAGTAATAAAGTCCCTGATCCATTTGGCAATAGTGACCTTTGTGACGGCTTTGCCCAATTTATTGTCCGAAAAGGATACAAACAATTGATCTGTTTTCCTTGTTTGTTTGGTCCTATCTAAATAAAAACGCAATTGCCTGTGGACATCTAATGTGTGGAATATGAATTCCGCTTTGTTAGAATACTTCGGAAAGAAGACTGGAAGTTCTAATGACTGTTGTAGGCAGAAACTGGAACAAACTTTAGGGACAAAGGATGGATTTGGCCTGAGAGATACTCTATCTTTGTGAAAAACCAAGTACGGAGGTTTTACAGACAAAGCTTGAAGTTCTGAAACCCTTCTGGCAGAAGTAATCGCCACCAGAAAGGCAGTTTTCCACGATAGAAATTTTAAATCACATGTTGCTGCCGGTTCAAGGGGAGGAAGTTAAGGCGTAACACCACATCGAGATCCCATGGAGGAGCAGGATGAGAAATCGGAGGTCTTAAAAGCGCAGCACCTTTCAAGAAGGTCTTACACAATCTGTTGCTCATTAAAGGTGGGTTTATAGATTCGTGAAAATTGGAAATAGCTGCCAATTGAACCTTGATGGTAGAGACTGAAGAGCCTTGATTGAAAAGGGAAGTTAGAAATTTCAGTACTTCTGATACGGGGATAGTGATGGGATCCAGACCCCGGAGTTGAGCCCAAATAGCAAATCTTTTCCATTTGCTATAATACAATTTCTTTGTAGCAGACTTGTGGGCAGAGGATAAAATGTGTACAACTTCCGTATCCAAGGTATGATTCCTGACTATAGTCTGAAGAGGAGGAGCCAAGCCGTCAATTTTAAGGTGTGTAGGGACTGGTGGAATAGTCCCGACTGATGAACCAATAGGTCTGGGATCTGATCCAGGAACCATGGACCTTCCAGTGCATATTTCCGAAGATAGGGGAACCATACCTGATGAGGCCAGTAAGGAGCAACTAAGATCATTTTGCTCCCCTAGAGAGACGCCTTTTGGATCACCCTGGGAAGGAGAGGAACTGGAGGAAAAGCATATAGCAAGCCGGTGGGCCACGGACGGGCTAGTGCGTCCATAGGGCTCTTTCCCAGAGCCGGGGTGAGGGAAAAGAACTTTTTGCACTTCCCATTCAGCAGAGTCACGAAGAGGTCGCAACAAGGAACTCCCCATTTGCTGAAAATCTGATTTGCAACCGTAATGTTCAGAGACCACTCGTGTGGAGAGAGGATAGTTCTGCTCAGTCTGTCGGCTATCACATTGGACTTGCCCGGGATATGAGTCGCCACTAGAAAACGTTTGGTCGACACTGCCCATTCCCAAACTCTCATGGCCTCTCTGCAAAGGGGGTAGGATCTGGTCCCTCCTTGTTTGTTCAGGTACCAGACAACTGACATGTTGTCGGAGTGAACGGCAATTACGCCCTGAGGGAGGTAATCGTGAAGGGATTGAAGGGACAGAAGCACCGCCCTCATTTCTAGGATGTTGATATGAAGTAGGGTCTCTTCCGCGTGCCATTTGCCTTGGACTGACCTGCCCAGGGAATGCCCCCCCCCATCTGGGAGGCGTCCGTAGTCAAAGTGGCCACAGGAGGAGGTGGAACAAAGGGTCGTCCCTGATCCAGATTGGAGGGCACCAGCCACCAGCGAAGGTCCCGTTTGCAGGTTTCCGTGATCCATATGAGGTGACTGAGAGGGAGATCCTGAAAGAACCACTGAGTTGAAAGAAGCCACTGGAGAATTCTCATGTGCAACCTTGCTTTGGGAACTAGAAGAACCGTGGCGGACATGGATCCCAATAGCTGCAGGACCATTCTGGCTGGGGCTTTGGATCTGGGAAGTAAGGCTCAAACTTGAGCCTGTATGGTTTGTATCCTGTCTGTAGGTAGATAGACCCGCATTCGGTTTGAGTCTATCTCTACTCCGATGAATCTTGTGCGTTGAGATGGCAGCAACACAGACTTTGGCCAATTGAAGGTGATTCCAAGGGAATTGCCCAGTGATATCGTGGCTTGTAGGCTCCGTAATAGTAGAAGCTTGGAGGTGGCAGTTAGGAGCCAGTCGTCTAGATACGGAAACACCTGGAATCCTAGACTTCTCAGGTGAGCAGTCACGACCGCCAAACATTTGGTGAACACCCTGGGGGCTGTGGTGAGACCAAAGGGCAGCGCGCGGAACTGAAAATGACTGCCTCCTAGGCTGAAGCGCAGATGTCTCCTGGACGCTTGATGTACCATGATATGGTAATAAGCGTCCTTGAGATCTATGGAGCACATCCAAACACCTTTCTCCAGCAGTGGGAGAATGGATTGTAGGGTGACCATTCGGAACTTGGACTTTTTGACTGAACGGTTTAGAATGCTGAGATCCAAAATGGGCCTCAAGTCCCCGGTCTTTTTTGGCACCAAAAAGAATCTTGAGTAAGTCCCTAATCCGATCTGGTCTGCGGGGACTGGTTGGATGACTCCTTTTTGCAGCAGCTTTGAAACTTCTGAGGCTGCAGTTTCCCATTGACTGGGTGGCGGGTCCGGGATTTTTTTGGACTGAGGTGGAGAGTGAGAAAAGGGGATGTCGTAATCTCCGGTGATAATTCGAAGCACACATCGGTCCTGAGTGATACCTTCCCAGGCTTTTAGGTGCCTCGAAAAACGACCCCCGACTGGCTCCGGAGCTGCACAGTCGGGCAATCCCTCAGGGATTGTGAAAGGCTGAACAGCCACGAAAGGACCCGCGGTCTCCAGTGTTGCGAGGGCCTCTGCCGCCTCTGGGATGGCGTCTTCCAGAGGAATTTCCCCCTCCCCTGCCTCTAGAAGGGGGATCGTCCTGCTGCGAGGGGTAAGACTTCTGAGATCTACGGAACCACATTTTCCCTCCTCTTTTAGCCTTGGGGTAAGGCCGAAAGGGAGTGGAAAATCGTGCCCCTACGGCAGTCAAAGTCTTACCTTCTTGCTCGCAGCGGGTCAGTGTGTCCTTTACCTTGGGTCCAAACAAAGAGGACCCATCAAAGGGGGCGTCGGCAAAGGAAGACTTAAAGGCCTCCGCAAAATGACACAGGCGGAGCCAGGCTTGCCTCCTTAGAGCAATGCCTGTACCCGCCTTACTCGCCTTCGGCCGCATAAGAAATGAGCCTCATGGACAAGTTTGATATGGACGACAGCGTAGCCAGCTGAGAGCCAACCGTCTGGGTCAGCTGCTCAGGCAGGTTACCCAAGAGGGTATCTGAAAGTTCTTTAATCAGATCCCTCTGAAATCTGGTAAAGTGCGTGAGATAGTTCAGGGACCTTAAAGTAAAGGCCGCTGAACTTAGGGTGCGCTTACCGTACCGATCCATGCTCCTGGACTCCTTATTAGGAGGATGGACGGACGTCGAAGCCTCTGCTACATCTTGCTGGGTAGCAGATGCCACCACCAAGGCATCTACAGCCACACCTTTCGTCAAAAACTCCTTTTCCGGGGGTGCTGACAGGAACTTATTTGGATGAGCAGGCACCGGTTCCACAGAGTCTGGGTGTTCCCATGCCCTTCGACAGATCAAATCTAGGAGCTCGTCGAAAGGCGGAGACACCCAGGAGGCGGAGGGCTGAGCCCCGAAGACCTTAAGGAACACCGACTCATCAGCAGAAGGGGGTTTGGATTGCCAGCCGCCTCGTTGTTTAAGGGCTTCCAGGATGTCTGCAAAGGAGACATCATCTGAGGACGACTTAGGGGACCCCTCTGCATCATCAAGATCAGTGTCTGATGTGAGAGACTCATCAGGGGAGTCAACGTGCTTCCTCTTGCACAATCTTTTCCTTGGGGGTTCCTCCGAGGAAGCTTCAGAGGGACCTCCAGGAGGGGGGGGGACCCCCAGTGGGGGTAACCTCAGGCCCCGGGGCTCCGCTGTCTAAGGACAGGGGGACTGCCAAAGACCCAGTCTCAGTATGCAGGGAAGGAGCTGGGGAGACCGTGGAGGTAGCCAAAGAAGATTTGGCTAACGCACTCCTCATGGCCCTGAAGGCGGGGCCACCAGAATCCTGGGAAGGTCCCACCTCCGTGACCACAATGGTAGACGGTACCCCCACAGCCGATGCACCGAGAGGAAGGCTTGGGACCGAAAACATCAGTCCCGAAGCGTCCCCCCCCAGGGCCAACAGAAGAAGTCCGTGTACCGAACTCAGACTCAAGAGCCGGAGTTGGAGTAAGGGTCAGGCCCGACCCGAAAACCTCCATCGGCTCCACCAGCACCGGCTCCAACGGTGCCGAGGCTGTTGGAGGAGGAACCATAGTAACAGGGTGGACCATCGGCTCCGAAGCCGAATGGGCTGGAGCCGAAACTAACTTTTGAAACACCGGAGACTGGAAAAGTCTTAGGAGCACCCTGTCGATGTCTGAATCAGACATCTTGGAGGATCTAGATGACACCGATCGGGTCCGAACCGACTTCTCCATCGGCTCCATAGGACTAGGGGACCGGCTCCGAATGGATTCGATGGATTTGACTACTATCGGTTCCGAGGGAGACTGCAAAACGATTTCCCTCGGTGCCGAGGAGGACTTCGGCGCCGAAGGGGAAGAGTCTGAGCCGGCAACCCTCATCGGCTCCAAAATCAGTGGAGCCGATGAAGGTGACCCGCCTCTCGATGCCCCAGTCCTCGGCTCCGAAACCAGAGGGGTCGAGACTGGAGGCATCGAGGCAGACCGTTCCGCCCTCGGCTCCGAAGTCCGTGGAGCCGATGGAGAAGCCTGCCTAGGTTTTTTGGCAGTCGGTTCCGACAGACTGGTCGGAGCCGACGCTTTTTTCTTCTTGGTCGGAGAGGAAGATGAAGATAAGGCCTCCTCGATGGAGGGCTTAATCAATCCTTTTAATATTAATTTATTCTTCCTCTCCTGGAGGACTCTAGAAGAAAAGGCGTGACACACGCTACAGGACTTCTGTAGGTGCTTGGCGCCTAAACAATAAACGCACGAGGAGTGGTCGTCCGTTATCGACATTTTGTAACCACAACTCGCGCACTTTTTAAACCCAGAGGGTCTATGTTCCTTAGACATGCTTAGTACCACTAAGAAAACCAGTTAAAGTAGCTGTTTGGGAAGATTTTACCACAAAGAAGTGAAATAATAATCTCTCCTTTTTTTTTTTTTTTTTTTAAGACAAACACAATGTCAGAAAAAATACACAGAACAGTACAATAATCACTGAAAATGAGGGTCAAGACCCTCTAACTTAAGCAGGTACTTGACCTCCTAGAAAAAACAAAAACACTAGATAAGAATAGGGGAAGGCCCCTCTAACTTAAACGGGAAACCTTCCCTTAACCAAAAACACAATTTTTCTCAACAAAAGTTTTCAAACACACTCGTACAACAACAATAGCTGTTAAAACAGCTTTTGGGTTCAAAATATCAAAATTCCTGACAGGAAACTTTGAATAAAACAGTACTTAGCCCAGCCAAGTTTGAGACCACGTCCTAGCTTGTAAGCGGCAAACGAGATCTGGGGGATTAGTGGTGGTGCATCCTGGGATAAGAAATAGCTCAGCCAATAAGAGGCCTCGCTCTATAGCATAGCGTGCCGTCGGAGCAGAGGGATCGGCTCCGAGCCCATCAGTACTGAATGTAGGCGAGATAGGATCACATAACATCTGGGTTTTTGTTGCCATTTGACTTAAGTATGCTGTCAATTGTATTTGTTTGTCTGGTGTGAGGTAAGCCATCTGGGCAGTTGTATTCAAGCTTGCACCCAGGAATGTAATTATTTGAGAGGGTATCAGTTGTAATTTCTTTTCATTTATGGTGTACTCTAGGCATGCTAGAAGCCTTTTTACAAATGCCAGATGTTGAAGAAGAGTGTCCTTGTCCTCTGCCTGAATGAGGCTATCGTCCAGATAAGGATAAATTTGAATGTTTCTTTGTCTGCAGAATGCAATGACTGGTGCCAGGCACTATGTAAAGACCCTGGGCGCAGTAGATAAGCCAAAGGGCAGTCCAGAGAGTTGGTAATGCAATAAAACTGCTTTGAAGCGGAGGTATCTTCCGCAAGATTCCCTTACTGGGATATGCAGGTATGCCTCTTAAGTCTAGAGTTACTAACCAAGCATTTTTGCCTAGCATAGGCAGTAGCTGTTGCAAAGTCAACATTTTGAATTTTGGAATATCCAGGAACGTGTTCAGAATCGATAAGTCCAGTATTGGACGCCATGAATTGTCTTTTCTGGGTACCAGGAACAGTCTTGAATAAAATCCTTGACTTTTTTCCTTTTCTGGTACCAGTTGAATAGCCCCCATATCCATGAGGGACATGACTTGTTTCTGAGCCTCTGCCCACTGGTTTTGTGGCAGATCCGACCATCCGTTTGGAATTGTCAAAGTATGGAAATGAAATCTGTACCCCTGGGATACTATGTTTAGTACCCAGTTGTCCTGGGTTATTAACTGCCAATTTTGAGCATGAAGTGCTAATTTTCCCCCCAAGGGGGCTGCCAAAAGATAAGTGCTTGGAGATGGTAGAAGGAAGTCATTGAGACTGCTTACTGTAGGGTTGGTTGTGCTTTGTTACCTCCAGATTTGGAGGTGGAGGCACCCCATTGCTTTGACCTGTAAGATCCCGGTGATTGATATTTGGAGCCTTTTGAGCACCTGGATTTGCCCTGATTGGCTCTGTTGGACACAGGAAAAAAACTATTTTTAGTAGGCCAGTGCCTACTGAACCTGGGTGGCTGCACGTGTAAGAAAACTTTTACAGTTTGCATAGATTTAGCTTTGTCTTCCATTTTCTTTAATACCTCTTCTGCCTTATTACCAAAGTATCATGCTGCAAAGGGGCATCCAACAACTTAGCTTTAACATGATCTGGCAGATTTTGCTCCTTGAGCAAGGCATGCCTTCTTATCACAGATCCAGTAACGGTGGCCCTACAAGCGGCCTCCAAGGAATCAAAACCACATTGCAAAGTATGCTTTCCAACCTGTTCTGCTGAATGCAATAAATCCTGTAACTATTTTCCACACAATCAGAAATCAACATCATTTTCTGTTTCAGTAAGCCCATAACATGCTGTTGATATTTAAGCATATGAAACTGGCAGTTTAAAGCCCTGATTGCCAGGGTAGCAGACGTATAAACCTTCTTACCCCATCTATCCAGCGCCCTGGAATCTCCATCAGAAGGGGTAGGATTTTTGACTGTAGAAGCCTTTACACCCTTGGGACCCTGAGAAATAGTCTCAGGATCAGCAGTAGGATTTTTGAAAAGAAATTTGTGGGAGTCAGGAACTCTGTAATATCTGTCTGGCTTACTAGGACCTGGAGGCAGGGAATCAGGAGCCATGCTTGATTCCAAGAACACATCATCAACAATGTCTAAAACAGAAGGTAATGCCAAAGGCCTATGCTGAGGAAGGAGGAGGAAATCCCTAAGCCTCTTTTTTGATATAGAGAAGTCCTGACTTTCCCAGTGAAAATGTTCCCTTAAAGTATGCAAAGTCTCTCCAAAAGAGTAATCCTCAGGAGGAGATGCAGATGGGATGGATTCCTCTGCATCAGAATCCTCATAAGGTGGGATAGAAAATTCCTGATCAGAAGAGGAATCAGAAGAAATGGAAACCTGATCTGAAGATTCATAATCAGTGCCTTGCCTAGGCCTTTTAGCAGGAGGGGGGGGGGTAACCCCTCTGATCAAGGTAATCAAATCCTCAGCCATTTTGATCATTTGTTTTTTAGGCATAGGGGCCTGAGGACGTGGCTCATGTGTCTATTTTTTAGAAATTGAAGTCGTTTTTGACCTTGTTTTTGTTGATGGCATTGGTTTAATATAAAAATGTTGAGGCATGAAAAAGTACAGTTTTGTACCTACCATAAATGTAGATGTTCGAGTGTAGACACTGCTGCAGTCATTACACTTGGGTTATCCTGCTGTCAGGCGGTCCCGCAGTCGGCCAGAGTTCCAAAGTCTTGGTTCCGTCGCTGTCGCCTCCTCCCTGACGTCAGCGCGACAGGGGTATACAAGATGTAGCAGACGCCATTTTCTTCGGTTTTTCTTGCCCCAGATGTCAGGTGCCTCTAAATATGTAGGCAATTCCAATTGATAATAAAACATACATAAGAAAAGCAAAAAACAACTTACAGCTACCAGCAAATACTCCCCGTAAGTAGTAAGGGTAGAAGACATAGGTACGTAGCAGCCAGTAAGAGGGGAAGGAGGGAGGGTAACCTGGACTGCAGCAGTGTCTACACTCTAACATCTACATTTATGGTAGGTACAAAACTGTACTATGTTCATCATGTTACACTGCTGCAGTCATTACATTTGGGTAAAATCCCAAAGCTGAGGAAGGGTGGCTGGTCCTATAAGGCATTATGGGTGGCTATAAGGCCCTGCAGCACTGCAGTGGCAAAGCCAGCTCTGGATTTAGAGTATAGACACAGATGGTAATGCTTGGTGAAGGTGTGTACAGAACTCCAAGTTGCTGCTTCCAAAATATCCTTGGTAGATACTCCCCTGAGGTAGGCAGTTGAAGTGGCTGTTGCCTTGGTGGAGTGAGGTCTAATGCTGCTAGGTACAGGTTTTCCATAGTATGTGTAGCAGAAACGTATACAATGCCCTATCCATTTTGAAATAGTCTGTTTTGAAATGGCTTTTTCCTGTGCTCCTGCAGCATATGCTACCAATAATTGCTCAGATTTTCTGAAAGCTTTGGTTTTGTCCAAGTAGAAGCGTAACTGCCTGTGAATGTCCGAAGAATGCAGTAGTCTCCCCCCTTTATTCTGTGATTTAGGTTAAAAAGTTGGCAGGTGAATAGTTTTGTTTAGAGCCACACTGGATACCACCTTTGGCATAAAAGTAGGGTTAGTTCGTAAAGACACCCTGTCCTGGTGGAAAATGAGGAAAGGTTCCACTGCCATTAGTGCCTGTAATTCTGAAACTCTTTGTGCTGATGTTATTGCCAGGAGCAGAGCAGTTTTCCAAGAGATATATTTTAATTCTGCTGTGTTGGCTGGCTCAAAAGAAGGTAAAGTTAGCTTCTCCAAAACAAAGTTGAGATCCCAAGTTGGAGTAGGTGCTCTACGGGGCGGTCTTATGTTTTAGCCCCTCTGAGGTACTGTTTTAACAGAGGATTAGAGAAAATTGGTGGATCCGTGTTGTAATGAGCAGAGATGGCAGAGGCGTGGATCTTGATGGATGAGAAGGAGAGTCCTTTGTCCAGCATCTCAGTTAAGTATTGTAGTATCTGAGGAATGTTTGGGACAAGAGGGTCAAGGCTGTGAGCTTGGTTCCAGGCACAGAATCTCTTCCATTTATCCGAATAGGCTTTCCTGGTACTAGGCCTTCTGGCCTCCAGAATGACATCCATAACAGCTTTGGAGAGAGGCATTGCTTGCTTGACTAAGGAATCTTCCATGCAGCTAGGTTTAAGGTCTTTAGCTGGCTGTGTAGTATTTGTTTGTTGTGCTGAGTCAGTAGATGTGGGATTTGAGGCAAAATCTAAGGTGGTTCTTGTGCTAAGCTCCTTAAGATTGGGTACCAGTGCTGGCGTGGCCAGTCTGGTGCAATCAGGATCATCTTTGGCTCTTCCTGCCTGGCTTTTATGAGTACCTTTGGCAGGAGAGGTAGCGGTGGGAAAGCGTATACTTGTAGGTTCTGCCAGCTGAATGAGAGGGCATCCACTTTCCATGCTTGTGGATGGTAACTCCTTGTGCAGAATTTTTGTAGATGGCAGTTTATTGGGGATGCAAACAGATCTATGTCCGGGCTCCACCATTTCTGTGTTATCATTCTGAATATTTGTGGATTCAACTCCCATTCGTGGGGATCCATGATGTTTCTGCTTAAGTAGTCTGCCAGTGTGTTTTTCTCTCCTGGCAGGAATTGCACTTGCAGATGAACTTGAGGGTTTATAGCTGTGTTCCATAAGGTCATAGCTCGTCTGCATAGGGGGTAGGAGCGAGTGCCGCCTTGCTTGTTTATGTACCACATAACTGTGGTGTTGTCTGTCTTTAGTAGGAGTCGTCCTGGATGCAGCAGGTCCTTGAAAGCTATAAGCGCATTTTGTACAGCTAGCATCTCTTTTTGATTGATGTGAAGATGCCTTTGTTCTGCGGTCCACGTGCCCTGAATACATTTGCCTGCCATGTGTGCTCCCCAAGCGTAATCCGATGCATCTGTTATCAGTGTTTGCCTGGCTGTGGGTTGTGTAAAAGGCTGTCCCTTGTTGAGGTGACAAGCTTGAGCCCACCATTGAAACTCCTGTTGAAGGCAAGGAATTAGTGGTATAACTGTTTCCAAACTTTGACAGTGTTGAGACCATACATTCTTTAGGTACCATTGTAGTTTCCTCATATGCAGTCTGGCATATGGAATTAGTAGTATGCAGGATGCCATGTAACCCAAGGCCTGCAGAATTTTTCTTGCAGGGAGCTGGGTCTTTGTTGCCATCAATTGAAAGTATTGAGTCAGTTGTCCTTGTTTGTCTGGCGTGAGATAAGCCATCTGGGACGTTGTGTTCAAGATGGCACCCAGGAATATAATCTCTTGTAAGGGCACTAGTTTTGATTTCTTTTCGTTCACTGTGTACCCCAGGCAACTTAACTTTTTTACAAACGCCAGATGCTTTAGAAAAATGTCCTTGCTCTCTGCTTGAATCAGGCAGTCAATCCAGGTACGGATAAATCTGAATTCCTTTCTGTCTGCAAAATGCAATTACTGATGCCAAGCACTTTGTGAAGACCCTGGACGCAGTAGATAAGCCAAAGGGCAGTGCAGAGAATTGGTAGTGCATTGAAACCGCTATGAATCTGAGGTATCTTCTGCAGTTTTGTCTGACAGGGACATGCAGGTATGCCTCTGAGGTCCAAAGTCACAAGCCAAGCTTTCTTGCCCAGCATGGGAAGAAGCTGCTGTAATGTCAACATTTTGAATTTCGGAACATCCAGGTAAGTGTTTAGAGATGAAAGATCCAGAATGGGCCTCCAGGCTTTGTCCTTTCTGGGAACCAGAAAGAGTCTTGACTAAAATCCTTGTCCTTGCTCTTGTGGTGGTACCTCTTGAATAGCTCTCATTTCCATGAGTTCTGTAATTTGTTTTTGAGCCTCTGCCCATTGATTTGGTGGCAGATTTGGCATTCCTTTTAACCTTGGCAGAGTGTGAAAGTGGAACCTGTAACCTTGAAATACAATGTTGAGAACCCATTTGTCTTTGGTGATCATTTGCCAATTGTGGTAGAAGAGTGCCAGTTTTCCTCCCAAGGGGGCTGCCAAGAAGGATTTGTTTGGCAGCTGTAGTGGGAAGTTAATGGAGCTGCTTTTTATATGGTTGTGGCCTGTCTTCCCCTTCTTTCTGGCCTGATGCAACCCATTGTCGAGGCCTTTAAGGACCTTGTGTTTGACCTCAACCTCTTGGACATCTGTATCTTCCCCTTTGAGGTCTGTCTGTAATTGGAAAGGACCAATTCTTAGTTGGCCAGTTTCTGCTAAATCTAGGAGGCTGAACCTGTAAGAAATCCTTCACCGTTTGCATAGATTTTGCCTTATCCTCCATTTTCTTTAATACCTCTTCTGCCTTAACTCCAAACAACACATCCTGCTGCAAAGGTGCATCCAATAATTTTGCTTTAACATGATCTGGTAATGCATGTCTTCTAATGACAGAGCCTGTAACTGCTGCTCTGCAGGAGGCCTCTAGAGAATCAAAACCACATTGCAAAGTATGCTTTCCCACTTGTTCAGCTGCATGCAATAAGTCCTGCATTTCTTTAAAATTAGGAGGATCTGATTCTGGAAGTAATTTTTGCTTTAACAGACAGTAAAAATTGCCGATATTTTAGCATGTGAAACTGGCAATTTAAGGCTCTCTTTGCTAAAGTTGCAGACGTATATACTTTCTTTACCCATCTGTCTAATGCTCTGGAATCTCTGTCAGAGGGAACTGGATTCTTGGCTGATGAGGCCTTAACTCCTTTGGGTCTCTGAGAAATAGTTTCAGGGTCAGCGACAGGGCTTTTATACAGAAATTTATGTGAGTCAGGGACTCTGTAGTATCTGTCAGGTTTAACAGGGGCTGGAGGTAAGGAATCAGGATTTAAGCTGGATTCAGTATACACATCATCCACAATATCGAACACTGGCGGAATAGCAAGGGGTCTGTGTTGAGGTAATAAAAGGAAGTCTCTCAGCCTTTTCTTGGATTCTGAGTAATCCTGGCCTTCCCAGTGGAAATGCTCCCTCATGGTATGTAGGGTTTCCCCAAAGGAGTAGTCCTCAGGCGGTGAGGCTGATGGAATTGATTCCTCAGCATCAGAATCCTCATAAGGGGGTAAAGAGTATCCTAGGTCTGAGGATGAATCAGAAGAGATGGACACCTGGTCGGATGAGTCATAGTCTGCATCCTGTCTAGGCCTTTTATCAGGAGGGGGATGGGACCCCCCTGATCAGAGTAATTAGGTCTTCGGCCATTTTGAGCATTTGTTTTTGAGGCATGGAGGCCTGTCCTGGAGAATGCTGTATTTGTTTCTTTGACTTTAAAGGAGGCTTACACTTAGCTGAGGGTTTAATGCTTAACTGAGTAGGTCTGAAGACACCCTCTGTAGCTGTGGGTTGCTCAGCTACTCCGGATCCTTCTGAAAGCTTAGTCTCGGTAGGCTGAAGAGCTTGTGCATCCGAAGGCCCAGCCATCACCATGTAGGAGTCAGAGGCGGCTTGTGGTTCTACAGAAGCGGTCATCGGGGGCTGCGAAGGCACCTCGATGAAAACCGGAGAACCGGTGACTGGCCTAGAAGAGGATTCGTCAGTTTTGGGCATTGGAGACCTATCCTTGTCTTTGCGCTTTTTGTGTATTCCGGTCGTCGGAAGTTCCGATGGCATGGTATACTTGAATTTTCTACCAAAATAATGTCGGGCAAAATCAGACAGACGTTTAATAGTGCGCTTGTTAAACCTAGCACAAAACCGAAAACCAGTGGCTCCGGACCCATCCAAGGGAGAGACATCCGTGAGTTCAATACTTGGCGAATCTCACAGCATACTGGACTCCAAATGGGTCTCGGTAGAGGCCTGCGACTCAAAAGTAGCGGGTATCAGGGGCTGCGAAAGCACTTCACTGAGTACCGGCGAACCGGCGACTGGCTTAGAAGAAGCTTCATCGGTTTTGGACCTCGACGGTCTCTCTCTGTTTCCGTGCGTTTTTTGTGTACTCCGGTAGTTGGATTGCTAACCGACGACATTTCAGGGTAGTTAAATCTAGAGCCAAAATATTTGGAAGCAAAAATATACCGACACTTAATAGTGCGTTGGTTAAATTTAGCACAAAACCGACAGCAAGGTACGTTGTGATCAGGCCTAGGCAAGGAATACAGTACAAATGAAAATCATTATGAGGTATGTGCTTCCCACAAATAATGCAACTATTAACTTTTACTGACATCGGTAAGGAGCAAGAAAAAGTTTCCCCAATGGGGTACTTAGCTATAGTTTGAAGATTTTGGTTCTGAAACTCGAAAATGAAAATTTCAGGAGTCGGCCGACTGGCACTTGAACTGCTTCTGCTTCGGGCACCGCGTGGCAAGAAAGACTGGTTAAAATGGCATCGGCTGCATGTTTTGTACCCCTGACGATCTGACATCATGGAAAATGAGACAGCAACCGACGCAGGACCCAAGACTTTGTTATTCAGGCCGACTGAGGGCAACCTGCCAGCAGATTACCCAAATGTAATGACTGCAACAGTGAAACATGAAGAAAATCATTGAAAGAGCACTTTTATCTTATCTTGTTTAGCATGTAATACTACAAACCCTCATCAACAGAAGGAACCACTTCAGCTTAACCAGATTCCGGAACTACCTTGGTCGACAGTAGCCACTGATATCTTCAAATAGAATAGTCAACATTATTTGGTGTTAGACTCTTACTCCAACTGGTTCGAGATTGACTTGCTTCCTAACCTAGCATCCAGTACAGTCATTACTAAGCTGAAGTGTCATTTTGCAGTATATGGTTGTCCACAAAGTTATTTCTGACAATGGCATGCAGTTTACAAGCCAACAGTTCAAAAGATTTGCTGAAGAATGAAACTTCACTCATGTCACAAGTAGTCCAGAGTATCCGCAGTCAAATGGTTTGGCAGAACGTGCAGTTCAAAGTGCAAAACAGTTACTTGAGAAGTCAAAACGAGATCATACTAAGGTTTTCCTGAATCTCTTGAACCTCAGAAATATTCCTTGTGATAAACATCTTGGTTCTCCAGCTCAAAGAATTTTGTCAAGAAGAACCAGAACCACATTACCAATCAGTAGTCAATTGTTGGTTCCATATGTCAAGAACAGCAGATCAGTGAGAAACAATCTGTTGAGGAAACACCTATTCCAGAAGTCCTACTACGGTAAGATCAGCAGACTGCTCAATCCATTACAAAAGGCAGAAGTCGTAAGGATGCAAATGTCCACAGGTTATGATCAGATTGGTGTCGTAAAAAATATTTGTCCAGAGATAAGATCGTACATTGTGGAATCAGGAGCAATCATCTGTATGCAGAACTGGAAGCATTTCCTACCAGTATCCTAGCCTATACGCCATAGCACATAGCCTGTGAGAGAGACAAGATCTCACAGTGAGCTGTCCAGTGTTCCAATTCCAGTGAACATTCCTATGATGAATCCAGGAGTTATTGATAATAGTTGTGCACCGCAGATGGTCCCTGTTGCTAATTTTAGTCACAACTGTTATGTTACGAGATATGGTCAAATCTCTAAACCCTGTAATAGATATGAAGCAACTTGGACATGAACATTGTGTTTTGTTTCCAGTGTATAGAGCAATGCATGCCTAGCTCTGCTATTGTTTTGCATAAAGGGCAATCTTTGTAAGAGGGAGGATATAGATCAATGTGTGTATATATACCTTTAAGACGCTATCCAAGGGCTTGCATAAGTGTATAAATACTGAGCACGTGCAAGCTTGACTGCCATTTTGTAGTTAGCTGTTGAGATGTGAACATGTACGGATGTAAGCTCTGTTAGTTTGTTTGTATTTAAAGATGCTACTAACCATCCTGATGTGTTTCTATGTATTAAAGCATCTAAACGAAACCCCAAGCCACCTTATTTGTGTTAGAGAAAAACGAGCGACACAGACTTGAGTGTAAAAGATTGCATGGAAATACATCCATGAAAAAAACTTACCATGAGATATGAGATATGTCCAAACTTATTGATTTCAAGAGTTTTTCTTTACAATATAGCTTGTTCACCTCTTCTAAATTATACTGTTCAACAAAATTTCAAAATTTATGATCTATTTTAGTTTCTAACTCTAAGATTAACTTATCTAACTTGGACAGACTTCCAAGATGGGTATACATTGAGTAACAGCTTAATTCTAGCTCTCCCAGTCTGAACACAGAAACTTAGCAGAGAAATCCAGTGGACCTAGACTTCTGGGTAAATTTCAGTACCCAACTAGTACGTGCACTGCCTAGACGCCAAGAAGAAAGAAATATAAAGAACCTGGAGGAAACTCAGCTACAAAAGTTGAGGAAAAAAAACAGATTGGGAGAAGTACTACAGTTGTTCAGAAAGAAACAATGCAAGTTCCAGACATGACTTCCAGTAACCTAGAGGAAAGTATAAAGTAGCTGCACACAGACCTGGTTAATATAAAAACAGCACACTGATGGAGTATATCAACACAAACAATAAAAAGCTGGAAAAAATGGAAGAAGCTTTAAACAAATATTCAGAGAAGGTGACAGAACTGCAAAACTCAGAGGCTGAAATGAAGAAAAGGCTAGCTGAATGAGACTGCACAAAAAGAGATGTTAAAAAATAACACAATTAGAGGACAGAGAACACAAGTAAAACCTTTGATTTTCTGCATTACCAGATAAGCTGGAAGGAATAGTCTGTATTAATTTGATGGAGGTACAAATAAGCAACTGGACTGGTATTCCACAACAAGAATTGCTAATTGAAAGAGCACATTGTGTGCATGTTCCAAACCTGGCTATGAGAAAACAACATAGATCTTTAATAGTAAAAATGCAATCTTACCAGCAGGAAGAGTTGACTCTGACAAAACTGTGGCAAAAGGACAAAGTACTACAAGTGAGACAACAGAGTGTTTGTGAAGAATGACTACTCATTGTACACCAGGCAGAAGAGGAATATATTAATTCCATTACATAGGGCATGCCGAGAAGCAGGCGTGAGATTCAAACTGCTGTACCCAGCTATCTTCAAAATATTTTGATGAAGTACATGCTAAAGAAGAAATAGAAAAGTTTGTCCAACAAAAACTGAGCTGTGAAACAGAAGGAGAATCTGATTCTTGTTCATCTAGTAATAAAAATCACAGACACTGTGCCAGCGAAACCTTTCTCAGTGTTTCAAAGGAAAATGATTGCCAGAGAGAGAAAAAAGGCACAGAAGTTGACTAGAAGAATCGAGAGTGCACTAGAGATGAAGCAGAGACAGAGTTTGAGATGGAGACCAACAGTGATATAACAAAAGATTCTGAAAATATTGGACTTTCTTGACTTTGTTAAACTTGTAGTTGACTCTATAGCATATGCGCTACTTTATGTCATTAACATTTGTCAGTTTTCGGGGTTACTGATTTTAGTCTCCAAATGTGGGATTACAAAGCAACAATTATATTTTGAAACAGAACAGGACAAGAAAATCTGGAAATATTGGACTTGTTTGGACCTTGATAAACTTGTAGGGGACTCTAAAGCATATGCCATATTTCATTTCATTAATGTTTGGAAAAAATATTCAGGAGAGGGGAAAAGGAGTGAGAGAGTTAACTGCAAGTAAACAGTTTAGTTTTTTAAAACCGTATCACTTAAGTGGTGCGTGATTTTCTCTGCATGTTAAAAACAAATGAAAAAACTAAGTGTAATGGGGATACTAATGTAAATAGGGGTTTCTGTTTATTCTTTTTGTTTCTCTCTTTCTCCTTGTTTAGTTTTAAGAAATGTAGGCATTGCAATTAAAACAATGGGGTGGATCTGGTTAAAAGTATGCTTTTTCTCATTCTTGCATAGGAGGAATGACGGTTAGTTTTATACAGTAACAAGTTTTGACAGAAAGCAAGCAAATGAAAAGGAATATTGAATATTATAAGGTCTTTTTTTCTAGTAAACATTTCTTTGTTTGGTTCTCATGTCACTATCAGGCAAGGTGATAAAGAGAAATGACTTGGAGAAAATGCTTTCTGAAAGCATTCAAGTGTTTCCCAGATGGGAGAGCTATAAAGAAAAGGCAAAACCAGGCAACACTTAATAGAATTACAGGCTCTATCTTGTATCTAAGCATGGATAAGCTTTTTTTCTGTTTAGCTCCAGTCTGTGTGTGGCTGTCAGTTTGGAACTTATGTTCCTATTAAGGGGGTAAAACGTCAATATTTAAAGATGTACATAGTTGTGTGCGTTATTTAGTTAGTGGGTTTTAGGGGGGTATTGTGTGTGTGTGTATATTTCTGAGGGGTTTCAATAAAACAACGTTCTGAAAGATGTGACACAGCCTCAAATGGAGATACAAGAAACATTTGTATAAAAGATTAACCTGCCAAACAGTGCATGCATCACAAAACCTGAAAGCCGTTGTACATAAAAGATGTGAATAATAATCCCTCAAGAATACGATTTTTTCTATAATGTCTTTACACATTAATGGTCTCAGAAAAATACAAAAAAAAAAAGCAGTGAACATATATCATAAAAATGTGGAGTGCAAATAGCTGTACCACAGGAGACACACTTGGAAAGAACTGAACATGTGAATCTGATAAAGAAAGGTTTTCAGGATGGTTATTCGGCAGAATATCTGGGGCAAAGGAAGAGAGGGGTACTTATTAATTGTAACAGAAGAGGAAAAAAACAATAATGGTAGATTTGTAGTAACTAAGGGGCTACTGGCAAGGGAGGAGTATTATACTGGCATGCATTTACATTCCATTGAAAACTGCTATAAAGAGCTAAAGAAAATTCTGGGAGAAAATCAGCTTTCAGGAAGGAATATTACTTATATTTGGGGACTGGAATTTGATTTGCAACAGTGAAGATGTGTCTGGGGGGGCCCAGAAAGGGAAATATAACAAAGGAGAGAAGATTTTTAATGAATTTATGAAATATTTGGCATGGAAAATGTGAACTTAGTACCAGGAATATAAAGGGAATTTACATATTATCAAACTGGTCTAGGCCAGGCAGAATTTACATTTCCCAGGAACATGTGCATTTAATTCAAGGTCCTGATATGCACCCAATAACTATTTCAGATCATGCACCAATAATAACTAAAATAAAACACAGTGTACTGAAATAAAAATGATACACTGGCTCTTTCCCACCTATCTATTGAAAAAAAGAGGAATTTAAGGAATGGTTAGTGGAAATTAACCAGGCGCTGTTACAGAAAACAGAAGCACCTTCTGAAAATATAGCTAGAAAGTGGGATAAAATTAAAATGGAATTTAAAATTAGGGTGGAAATAAAAGAAAGGGAGATGTGGTTAAAAGTGACAATTATTTAGAGGGACTGACAAATATTAAAGTATTGCAAAATGGGGACTCTCACATGGCAACAGGAGGAGCAACTACAGAATGCTAAACAGAAAATAAGGGACTACCTTGATAATTTGCATGAGCTTAGAAAAATTGCTGTTAAGCAACTGATTTTTGATAACTTTACAGCACAAAAACTTTTAGCACAATGATTCAATCAAGCTTAGGGAGCCCATTACAAGAAAGATAACTAGGAATCCTGTAGAAGTATTACAAATATTTTGGAAATTATATGAAAATCTGTATAAAGCAAAAAATATGTAATCAAGAAAGGATACAAATGGAAATGCTTACGGAACAATTAAATATGACAAGGCTAATGGGAGAGGACTTGATGAGATAAAAATGGTGATGGACAACCAATCTACAGGAAAGTCCACAGGATTAGATGGTATTTTTGTGGAAGCTTGGAAGCTAGGTGGGAAAAAAACTCAGATCTGGAAAGTTTTGTTTAACACTATTTTAAGAGAAGGAGAAAGTACAGTTTTGTACCTACCATAAATGTAGATGTTCAAGTGTAAACACTGCTGCAGTCATCACACTAGGGTTATCCTGCTGTCAGGCGGTCCCGCAGTCGGCCAGAGTTCCAAAGTCTTGGTCCAGCGTCGGTTGCTGTCACCTCCTCCCTGACGTCAGTGCGACAGGGGTATAAAAGATGCAGCCGACGCCATTTTTTTCTTGCCCCAGATGTCAGGTGCCCCCAAATAGGTAAGCAATTCAAATTGCTAGTAAAAAATACAAAAGCAAACAACCATTTTTAGTTACCAGCAAATACTCCCCATAGGTAATAAAGGGTAGATGCCCTAGGTAAGTACCAGAAAGTAAGAGGGGAAAGAGGGAGGGTAACCTGGACTGCAGCAGTGTTTACACTCGAACATCTACATTTATGGTAGGTACAAAACTGTACTATGTTCATCGTGTTACACTGCTGCAGTCATCACACTTGGGTGGAGTCCCAAAGCTGAGGTAGGGAGGCTGGATCTATAAGGTATTAGGGGTGGCTATAAGGCCCTGCAGTACAGCAGTGGCGAAGCCACTCTGGATTTGGAGTATAAAGGCAAATGGTAATGTTTGGTGAAACTCCATGTTGCTGCTTCCAAAATATCCTTGGTAAGTACTCCTCTGAGGTACGCAGTTGAAGTGGCTGTTGCCCTGGTGGAGTGAGATCTAATGCTGCTAGGTACAGGTTTCCCATGGTGGGTACAGCAGAAACGTATACAGTGTCCTATCCATTTTGAAATAGTCTGCTTTGAAATGGCTTTTCCCTGTGCTCCTGCAGCATATGCTACCAATAATTGTTCAGTTTTTCTGAAAGCTTTGGTTTTGTCCAAGTAGAAGCGTAACTGTCTGTGAATGTCCAAAGAATGTAGTAGTCTCTCCCCTTTGTTCTGTGGTTTTGGATAGAAAGTTGGCAAGTGAATAGTTTGGTTTAGAGCCACACTTAATACCACCTTTGGCATAAACGTAGGGTTAGTTCGTAAAGACACCATGTCCTGGTGGAAGATAAGGAAAGGTTCCACTGCCATTAGTGCCTGTAATTCTGAAACTCTTCGTGCTGATGTTATTGCCAGTAGCAGAGCAGTTTTCCAAGAGATGTATTTTAATTCTGCTGTGTTAGCTGGCTCAAACGGAGGTAAAGTTATTTTTTCCAAAACAAAGTTGAGGTCCCAAGTTGGTGTGGGTGCTCTACGGGGCGGTCTTATGTTTTTAGCCCCTCTGAGGTATTGTTTGAGCAAAGAATTTGAAAAAATTGGATCCGTGTTGTAATGAGCAGAGATAGCTGAGGCATGGATCTTGATGGATGAAAAAGAGAGGCCCTTGTCCAGCATCTCAGTTAAGTATTGCAGTATCTGAGGAATGTTTGGGACAAGAGGGTCAATGCTGTGCGCTTGGTTCCAGGCACAGAATCTCTTCCATTTATCAGAATATGCTTTCCTGGTGCTAGGCCTTCTGGCCTCCAGAATGACATCCTTAACAGCTTTGGAGAGAGGCATTGCTTGCTTGGCTAAGAAATGTTCCATGCAGCTAGATCTAAGGTCTTTAGCTGGCTGTGAAGTATCTGATTGTTGTGCTGTGTCAGCAGCTGTGGGATTTGAGGCAAAATCCAGGGTGGTTCTTGTGCCAAGTTCTTTAAGATTGGGTACCAGTGCTGGTGTGGCCAGTCAGGTGCAATCAGGATCATTTTTGGCTCTTCCTGCCTAGCTTTTATGAGTACCTTTGGGAGGAGAGGTAAAGGAGGGAAGGCGTATACTTGTAGTTTTTTCCCCGCTGAATGAGAGGGCATCCACTTTCCATGCTTGTGGATGGTAGCTCCTTGTGCAGAATTTCTGTAATTGGCAGTTCTTTGGGGAAGCAAACAGATCTATGTCCGGGTTCCACCATTTTTGTTTTATCATTCTGAATATTTGTGGGTTCAGTTCCCATTCGTGTGGGTCCATAATGTTTCTGCTTAGGTCGTCTGCCAGTGTGTTTTTCTCTCCTGGCAGGAATTGTGCTTGCAGGTGAACTTGGTAGTTTAGAGCTGTATTCCACAAGGTCATGGCTTGTCTGCACAGGGGGTAGGAGTGCGTGCCCCCTTGCTCGTTTGTGTACCACATAACTGTGGTGCTGTCTGTCTTTAGTAGTAATTGTCCTGGATGCAGTAGGTCCTTGAAAGCTATAATAGCATTTTGTACAGCTAGCATCTCTTTTTGACTGATGTGGAGATGTCTTTGCTCTGTGGGCCACTCGCCCTGGATACATTTTCCTGCCATGTGTGCTCCCCAGGCGTAATCCGATGCATCTGTTGTCAGTGTCTGTCTGGCTGTGGGTTGAGTGAAAGGCTGTCCCTTGTTGAGGTGACAAGCTTGTGCCCACCAACGAAACTCCTGTTGTAGGCAAGGAATTAGTGGTATAACGGTTTCCAAACCTTGACAGTGTTGAGACCATACGCTGTTTAGGTACCATTGTAGTTTCCTCATATGCAGTCTGGCATATGGAATTAGTAGTATGCAAAATGCCATGTAGCCCAAGGCCTGCAGAAATTTTCTTGCAGGGAGTTGGGTCTTTGTTGCCATTAATTGAAAATATTGAGTCAGTTGTTTTTGCTTGTCTGGCGTGAGATAAGCCATCTGAGCCGTTGTGTTCAAGCTGGCACCCAGGAATACTATCTGTTGTGAGGGCACTAGTTTTGATTTCTTTTCGTTTACTGTGAACCCCAGGCAACTTAATAACTGTTTTATGTACGCCAGATGCTTTAGTAGAATGTCCTTGCTCTCTGCTTGAATCAGGCAGTCGTCCAGGTATGGATAAATTTGAATTCCTTTTTGCCTGCAAAATGCAATTACTGGTGCCAGGCACTTTGTGAAGACCCTGGGCGCAGTAGGTAAGCCAAAGGGCAGTGCAGAGAATTGCTAGTGCATTGAACCTGCTAGAAATTTGAGGTATCTTCTGCCGTTTTGTCTGACAGGGACATGCAGGTATGCCTGTTTGAGGTCCAAAGTCACGAGCCAAGCTTTCTTGCCAAGCATGGGAAGAAGCCTCTGTAGTGTCAACATTTTGAATTTCGGAACATCCAGGTAAGTGTCTAGTGTGGAAAGGTCCAGAATGGGTCTCCAGGCTTTGTCCTTTCTGGGAACCAGAAAGAGTCTTGAGTAAAATCCTTGTCCTTGTGGTGGTACCTTTTGAATAGCTTGCATGTACCTGAGCGCTGTAATTTGTTTTTGAGCCTCTGCCCCTTGATTTGGTGGTAGATTTGGCATTACTTTTAACCTTGACAAGGTGTGGAAATGGAACCTGTAACCTTGAGATACGATGCTGAGAACCCACTTGTCTTTGGTGATGCAATGCCAGTTGTGATAGAAAAGTGCCAGTTTTCCTCTTAAGGGGGCTGCCAAGAGAGCTGTTTGGCAGCTGTAGTGGAAAGTCATGGAGGCTGTTTTTTTATAAGGTTGAGTCCTGTCTTCCCCTTCTTTCTGGCCTGGTGTGCCCCATTGTCGAGGCCTGTAAGGGCCTTGTATCTGACCTCTGCCTCTTGGACATCTGTATCTGCCCCTATGAGGTCTATCTGTGACTGGAAAGGACCAATTCTTTGTTGGCCAATTTCTGCTAAAATGAGGAGGCTGAACCTGTAAGAAATCTTTCACCGTTTGCATAGATTTTGCCTTATCCTCCATCTTCTTTAATACCTCCTCTGCCTTAACTCCAAACAGCAAATCCCGCTGCAAAGGTGTATCCAATAATTTGACCTTAACATGATCTGGTAACGTATGTTCTTTTAGCCAAGCATGTCTTCTAATGACAGAGCCAGTAACTGCTGCTCTACAGGAGGCCTCTAAGGAATCAAACCCACATTGTAAAGTATGTTTTCCCACTTGTTCAGCTGCATGTAATAAATCCTGCATTTCTTTTAAGTTAGGAGGATCCGATTCTGGTAGCATCTTTTGTTTCAACTGAGACATCAAAAATTGCTGATATTTTAGCATGTGAAACTGGCAATTCAAGGCTCTCATTGCTAAAGTCGCAGACATATATACCTTTTTTCCCCATCTGTCTAATGCTCTGGAATCTCTGTCAGAGGGGACTGGGTTTTTTGCTGATGAGGCCTTAATCCCTTTGGGTCCCTGAGAAATAGTTTCAGGGTCGGCAACAGGGCTTTTGTACAGAAATTTGTGAGAGTCAGGGACTCTAATATCTATCATCAGGGTTAACTGGGGCTGGGGGTAAGGAGTCCGAGTTCAAACTGGATTCAGTGTACACATCATCCACAATGTCTAAAAAGTACAGTTTTGTACCTACCATAAATGTAGATGTCCGATAGGAGTGCATCTGCAGTCCTTACAAATGGGTTGTCCTGTCGTCAGGCAGCCCTTCGGTCGGCCGGATTCCAAAGTCTGGGTCCGGCTTCGGCTGGTGTCGCACTTCACCCGTCATCGCTGCAGTTTTTCGGGTATAAAGGCATCAGCCGACGCCATTTTCCTCAGTGTTTCTTGCCCCAGATGCCAGGTGCCCTCTTGGCTGGCTAAATTTGGATAAATGCCAATGTTTCCAAATAGTAGAGAGCAAACACATAAAATAAGCATGTATGTACATATATACAAACAAATACACCATAATAGATCCCCCCCAAGCTAGCTGAAGGATGGCAAATACCCTAGGAGTACCACAGAGGGGAAGGTGGGTGGGTAATCCTGACTGCAGATGCATTCCTATCGGACATCTACATTTATGGTAGGTACAAAACTGTACTATGTCCTTCAAGGATGCATCTGCAGTCCTTACAAATGGGTAGAATACCATAGCTAAACTTGGGGAGGAGGAAAAAGGTAGAGATTATGGTGTAGTTAGGATCCCTTGCAAAACAGCAGTGGCAAAACCTGCTCGGGATCTAGAGTATAAAGGTAAATTGTAATGCTTGGCAAATGTATGCACGGAGGTCCAAGTAGCAGCTTCTATAATGTCCTTGGTAGCCACTCCTCGTAAGAAAGCTGTGGTAGTGGCTGTAGCCCTTGTGGAGTGAGGCCTGATGTTCTCTGGAGTTTTCTTTCCATGGTAGGAGTAACAAAATCTAATGCAATTTCCTATCCATTTGGAGATTGTCTGTTTTGAAATTGGTTTTCCTTCCTTTCCTGTTGCATATGCTACCAGAAGCTGGTCAGTTTTTCTATTGGACTTGGTCCTGTCCAGGTAGTAGCGTAATTGTCTATGTACATCCAAGGTATGCAAGAGTCTTTCTCCCCTGTTCTGTGGGTTGGGGAAGAATGTAGGTAGGTGGATAGCCTGATTTAAAGACACTCTGGATACTACCTTAGGCATAAATGTAGGATTTGTTCTCATGGACACTCTATCTTGATGGAAGATCAGGAAGGGTTGCACTGCCATTAATGCCTGTAGTTCAGAGACCCTTCTTGCTGAAGTTACTGCCAGCAGGAAAGCAGTCTTCCAGGATAAGTATTGTAATTCTGCTGTTGCTGCTGGTTCGAAAGGGGGAAGTGTCAATTTTTCTAGCACAAAGTTCAAGTCCCATGCTGGCAATGGTGGTTTCCTGGGAGGTTTTACATTTTTAATTCCTCTCAGAAACTGTCTGAGCAGAGGATGAGAGAAGACAGGAGGATCCAAGCTGTATTCTGCTGAAATAGCTGATGCATGTATCTTGATGGAAGAATAAGACAGGCCTGTATGGAAGAGCTCTGCCAAGTACTCCAGGATGTTGGCTATGTTTACCAGTGTCACATCATTTCCCTTTGCAGAACTCCAAATGACATATATTTTCCATTTTGCTGCATAATTCTTTCTTGTTGAAGGTCTACGAGCCTCTAGGATTATGTCTTTAACCCTTTGGGATAAATTTGGGTTAATTGCTCTTATGTAATGTTCCAGGCAGTTAGCTGCAGAGTTTTCAGGTTTGGATGCAGGATGTTGTAGTTGTTCTGTGTTAACAGTAATGGGATCAGGGGTAGTGTCCATATTTGTTCCCGAGACATGCTCCTCAGCAATGGGTACCAATGTTGTCTTGGCCAGTCTGGAGCTATCAGAATGATCCTTGAACGTTCCTCTTTGATCTTCAAAAGCACCTTGTGCATCAAAGGAAGTGGTGGGATTGCGTATGCTGTCAGGTTTTTCCAACTGAAAGATAGGGAGTCCACCTTCCAAGCAAGTGGGTGGTATGTCCTTGTGCAGAATTTCTTTAGCTGGTGATTGAGTGGGGATGCAAATAAGTCTATTTGTGGTAATCCCCATTCTCTTGTGATGGCTTTGAAGATGTCCGGATGCAGCATCCATTCGTGGGCATCTGTGGTAGTTCTGCTTAGTATGTCTGCTAGAATGTTTTCTTTTCCCAGTACAAAAATTGCTTGTAGCTGAATGTTGTAGCTTAGAGCCACATCCCATAGGTCCAGTGCCAGCCGGCATAGAGGATATGAATGTGTGCCTCCCTGTTTGTTGATGTACCACATAACTGTGGAGTTGTCTGTCCTTATCATCAACTGACCTTCTTGGAGAAATGGTCTGAATGACTGGATTGCCAATTTTACTGCCAGCATTTCCTTTAGATTTATGTGCAGGCGCAGCTGGTCTTGAGTCCATAAGCCTTGTATGCACTTGCCCAGCATGTGTGCCCACCAACCGAGGTCTGAGGCATCTGTCGTGATGGTTTGGCTTGGTTGACTGTTGCAGAAGGGCAATCCTGTGTTTGATTGACAGGCCTGAGCCCACCATAGGAACTCTTGCTTCAGGCATGGGATTATTGGAATTTTGGTTTCTAGGCTGTGCTTGTGCTGGGACCACAAATTCTTTAGGTACCACTGTAGCTTTCTCATATGCAGTCTGGCATGAGGGACCAGAATTATGCAGGATGCCATGAAGCCTAGGGCTTGTAGTACTTTTCTTGCAGTTAGATGGTTCTGCTTTGTTAATGCCAAGAAGTAGAGAGGTAGTTGCTCTTTCTTTTCTGCAGTTAGGAATGCCATTTGTTTTGATGTGTCCAGTTCTGCACCCAGAAAGGTTATTCTTTGGGATGGAATCAGCCTTGACTTTTTTATATTGACTGTATATCCCAGGGCTTGCAGCAGGTAAATGACTCTTTGTAAGTCTTCTGTTAGCTTGCTTTTGTTGTCCGCTTGTATCAGGCAGTCGTCCAGGTAGGGATAAATTTGGATTCCCTGAAGTCTGCAATGAGCAATTACTGATGCCAGGCATTTCGTGAACACTCTGGGCGCAGTAGATAAGCCAAAGGGCAATGCTGAGAATTGATAATGCTCTGATCCTGCAAGAAATCTGAGGTATCTTCTGCAAATTGGTCGTATGGGGACGTGCAGGTATGCCTCCTTGAGATCTAGAGTTACCAGCCAAGACTCCTTGCCCAGCATGGGAAGAAGCTGCTGTAGGGTCAGCATTTTGAATTTTGGAACAATGAGGAATGTGTTTAAAGCGGATAGGTCTAGAATAGGCCTCCATTTGTTCTCTTTTCTTGGTACCAGGAAGAGTCTGGAGTAAAATCCCTTTCCTTGCTCCATAAATGGTACCTTTTCCACAGCTCTCATTCTTAATAGTTGAGATATTTGCTTTAGAGCTTCTGCCCTTTGAGTAGGTGGTAGGTTTGGCATTCCTCTCTTTCCTGGTAGAGTATGGAAATGGAACCTGTAACCTTGGTCTATAGTTTGCAAAATCCATTTTTCCCTTGTGATGCAATGCCAGTTCCTTGAAAATAAGGTTAGCTTTCCGCCCAAGGGTGCTTCTAGTTGTTCCCTGGTAGGCGGTGCCACAGCCAAGTCACTGTGATTGTGTTGTTGTAGTGGTGGTGGCTGCGTCCGTGCCTCGCTGGTTGTTACCTTGCCACTGGCGTCCCCTGTAGGCACCCCTGAATTGGTTTCTGCCTCTAGAACGCCTATTCCTGCCTCTCTGTGTCTTAGAGGAGTCCGGAAAGGACCAATTCTTGGAGGGTCAGTTCCTGCTAAACCTTGGAGGTTGAACCTGTAAGAAATCTTTCACTGTTTGTACAGATTTCGCCTTCTCTTCCATCTTTTTAGTACCTGCTGTGCAGGGGAACCAAATAAATTGACCTTGTCCATGGGTGCATCCAAAAGCTTTCATTTGACATGGTCTGGTAATGCCTGTTCTTTCAACCATGCATGTCTCCTGATAACTGTGCCAGTCATGGCTGATCTAAAGGAAGCCTCCAGTGCATCATAGCCACATTTTAAAGAATGGTTACTAACCTGCTGTATGTTATGTACCATTTCCTGAACATATTTTTTATCTAAAGATTCTTCAGAGGACAGCTTTTTAGTTAACTGGTCAAGCATAAACTCTTGATATTGAATCATATGGAATTGGCAGTTCAAAGCCCTAGCTGACAAAGTAGCAGAAGTGTAAACTTTTTTACCCCATCTCTCTAAGGACATGGATTCCCTTTCAGAGGGGGTTTTTAGTAGAAGTAGCTTCTACAGCTTTAGGGCCCTGGGAGATAGTCTCTGGATCTGCAAAAGGAGCCTTGTATAAATGGTGATGAGTGTCCGGGACCCTGTAGAACCTATCGGGCTTAGCAGGAGCTGGAGGTAATGAATCAGGAGCAGTGCAAGCATCATTAAATGCATCATCTACAACAGAAAGAACTGGAGGTATAGCTAAAGGCCTATGTTGTGGCAAATGTAGAAAGGTTCTAAGCCTTTTCTGGAGTCTGAGAAATCTTGGCCCTGCCACTGAAATTGTTCCCTCATAGCATGCAAGGTTTCCCCAAAGGAAAATTCCTCAGGTGGAGAGGCTGAAGGAATGGACTCTTCAGCATCAGAGTCTTCGTAAAGGGAATAAGGAGCCTCAGGAGGGTCTGTATGTTCTGAGTCATCAGAGGAATCATCTGTGGATACTGGCTCAGGGGGCTCTGCTCTAGGCCTCTTTTCTGGAGGTGGGTGAGAGGTCCTGTCTGGATGAGGCTGGGATCCACGAATTAAAGAAATGAGATCCTCAGCCAAAGAAAGCATATGGGAGCTGGTGCTGGGCCTGTGTGAGGGGGGGGTTTGGCAGGCACCGTTTTTGAAGCTTTGGCTGCTTTAGCCCTGGCAAAGGCCTTAATAGACATGGCTGCAGGAGGCCTAGCAGCTCCACGTGCAGGGGTTGAAATATCCAGGGGGATAGTGTCTGATAATTCCTGAGAAACCGCAACAGAAGGTTGGATTTCAGAAGCCGATTCTACCAGGTTAGAGGAGGCCTCGGTAGAAGGCATGGTTTCGGCTGAAGAAAGAACCACTTGCTCGGTTTCAGCCGAAACCGAGACACTCGCGGTTTGCTTAATCGCGGTTTCGGCCGAAACCGGACCGCATGATGTCGGTCCTTTTCTTTGCGGTTTTTGGTAATTTGTGTTGTCGGAGGATCCGACGGCATAATATAGGCAAAATCAGAGATGAAAATCTGTTCAGCAAACTCCGACCGACGTCTAAGCGTCCGTCGGTTAAAAGAAGCACAGGCTAGACAAGCTGCTACGTCGTGGTCTGGGCCTAAACAATGTATGCAGTAGGAGTGGAAATCTTTGAGGTATTTGTTTCCCACAAGATAAACAGTTATTCACTTTCTCTGACATCGGCTGAGGCAAGAAAGAGTCCCCAACGAGGTACTTAGCTTTTTAGAAGTCTTCGAAGTAGTATTCGGTAGTAGTAATCTCTGGATCTGACCGACCGGCACTTGCGAACAGCTTCTGCTTGGCCACGCGCAAGAAAGACTGAGGAAAATGGCGTCGGCTGATGCCTTTATACCCGAAAAACTGCAGCGATGACGTCGGGTGAAGTGCGACACCAGCCGAAGCCGGACCCAGACTTTGGAATCCGGCCAGTCGAAGGGCTGCCTGACGACAGGACAACCCATTTGTAAGGACTGCAGATGCATCCTTGAAGGACATCTGGTGGAATAGCAAGGGGTCTGTGTTGGGGCAATAAAAGGAAGTCTGTGTCTTTTCTTGGATTCTGAATAATCCTGGCCTTCCCAATGGAAATGCTCTCTCATGGTATGTAGGGTCTCCCCAAAGGAGTAATCCTCAAGCAGAGAGGCTGATGGAATTGATTCCTCAGCATCAGAATCCTCATAAGGGGGTAAAAAATATCCTAGGTCCGAGGAAGAGTCAGAGGAGAGGGACACCTGATCAGAAGATTCATAGTCTGCATCCTGTCTGGGCCTTTTATCAGGAGGGGGATGGGACCCACTGATCAGAGTGATCAGGTCCTCAGCCATTTTTAGCATCTGTTTCTTAGGCATGGAAGCCTGTCCTGGAGAAAGTTGTGTCTGTTTCTTTGCTTTTAAGGGGGGGCTTAGATTTAACAGAGGGTTTTAATAGTTAACTGGGTAGGTTTGAAAACACCCTCTGTAGCTGTGGAATGCTCAGCTACTTTGGTTTCCTCTGTAGGTTTAGGATCGATAAACTGAAGGCCTAGTGTGTCCGAAGGCCCAGCCAGCTCCATGTAGGAGTCGGAGACAGTCTGTGGTTCTGTGGAAGCGGTCGTCAGTATGTGCCTCGCTGAAAACCGGAGAACCGGCGACCGGCCTAGAAGAGGCCTCGTCGTCCGTTTTGGGCCTCGGATGCCTGTCCTTGTCCTTTTTATGCATTGCGGTTGTCGGAATTTCCGACGGCATGGTATAATTGAATTTTCTACCAAAATAATGTCGGGCAAAATCAAACCGACGTTTAATAGTGCGCTTGTTAAACCTAGCACAAAACCGACAACCAGTGACGTCGTGATCAGGGCCTAGGCATGGAGTACAATAGGAGTGGAAATCCTTATGAAGTATTTGCTTCCCACAAGAAATACAGTTATTAACTTTTACTGACATCGGTCTGAGGCAAGAAAAAGTTTCCCCAATGGGGTACTTAGCTTTTTAGAAGACTTCGGTTCTGGATTCGGAATGAAAATCTCAGGAGTCGGCCGACTGGCACTTGCGAACTGCTTCTGCTTCGGGCACCGCACGGCAAGAAAGACTGAAGAAAATGGCGTCGGCTGCATCTTTTATACCCCTGTCGCACTGACGTCAGGGAGGAGGCGATAGCAACCGACACCGGACCAAGACTTTGGAACTCTGGCCAACTGCGGGACCGCCTGACAGCAGGATAACCCTAGTGTGATGACTGCAGCAGTGTAACACGATGAACATCTACCAACATCCTGGAAGAAAGCGGTAATAGCTGTACTACCCAAAGAGGATAAAGATCCAGGAGATCCAACTTCACACAGGTCTATTTAAATACTAAATCATGGTTATAAAGTATTTAAGTCTATAATGGCTAAAAGAATGGGAAATGTGATGCCATAATTGATAGATATGGATCAGTGTGGTTTTGTGGAGGGGAGGAAGACATTTGACAACAAACAGAACTTTGATGATCCAGGGGGAAACAGAATGTTAACAAAATACCACTGTTGCTGGTGGGTCTTGATGTAGAGAAAGCATTTGACACAGTAAGCTTGGATTTTATGAGCAAAGCAATGGAAGCATTTACATTCCCTGATAAAATTATAAGGTTGATTAGGAGCAAACATGAAGGATCGCAGGTGAAAATTAAAGTGGGTGGGGTCCCCTCTGATAAGCTCAGGTTGTACAGAGGAACCAGGCAAGGATGTCCTCTCTCCACTTTGTTGTTGGCATTATATTTCAAACCATTGGCAAAGAAAATAAGGGACTCAGAAATAAGGGTATAATTGGTAAGGTAGTCAAGAAAAGCTGTCTCTATTTGCAGACGACAGTATTTTATACCTGACAAAACCAGAAAGAGACATTACAGTGTTGTGCAACATACTGTGACAGCTCAAACCTTTTCAGGATATAAAATTAATGAAGCAAAAATAAAAGCAATAGTGGTACGATAAGTACCCACATACGGACTAGTTCAGCAATATCTACATTTATGAGGACGCAATAAAATAAGAAGTTATGTACCTACCATAACGTTCCATGTTAGTTGTCTTCTTCTCGCCTTCTTTCTTGCTGGATGGGTTCGGAGCCGATCCTTGGCTCCGACTCTACCAATACTAAAGCTCGAGAGCTAATTCCACCGGCTCGAGGCTCCCCCATATCCCACAATGCTAGGCGGTAACTCCTCAGATCTCGTTTGAAGCTAGGCCAAGCAAGAAAAAAGCTCCATAACATGGAGAAGGGTAACCCACCTCTATAGGGCTGACTGTGAGGTGACAAACCTAACAGAGGAAATATAGAGGTGGTAAAGCATGGGAGAAAAGGATTAGAAAAGGTCACAAAATCTCCTCTAGGTCTGTCCAGGCTAGGGGGAAGGAGGGTGGGACGCAAGAAAGAAGGCGAGAAGAAGACAACTAACATGGAATGTTATGGTAGGTACATAACTTCTTAATGTTAAGTTGTCTATTTCGCCTTAATTCTTGCTGGATGGGACCGCGTCCCTAGCACCTTGTCCCGGGTGGCCTATCGGAACAGACTCTTGAGAACAGTGGAACCAAAGTTGGCACGGTCTCTGGAGGCTATGTCCAACTTGTAATGAGAAATGAATGTATGAGGTGAAGCCCAAGTAGCTGCTGAGCAAATAGAATCAATAGGAAGCCTATCTTGAAAGGCTATGGATGTGGCCAAGGCCCTTGTAGAGTGAGCTCTAGGCTTCGAGGGCAATTGTTGGTGTCTGATCTCATAAATAAAGGTAATCGTAGAAGTAAGCCATCTCGAAAGTGACACTTTAGAGACTGGAAGACCCATCTTGCCTTCCGCATATGAAACAAACAGTTGGGTCTGTTTTTCTAAACTGTTTAGTCCTGTCTAAATAATACCTTAGTTGGCGATGAACATCTAAAGAGTGCAATTTTTGTTCTGACCTGTTGCCATAATCGGGGAAAAAAACTGGAAGATCAATAGTTTGATTCAGATTTGCTTGAGAGGCCACTTTGGGCAAAAAGGATGGATTGGTATGCAAGGATACTCTATCTTTGCGAAAAATTAGATACGGTGGACGACAGCATAGAGCATGAAGTTCCGAAACCCTTCTAGCCGAAGTGATGGCTATTAGAAAAGGCGTTTTCCAAGACAACAACTTCACAGAACATGAAGCTGCAGGTTCAAAGGGGGGTAGAATCAAAGATGCTAGAACCAAGTTCAGATCCCATGGAGGAGGTGGATCCTTGACAGGGGGCTTAAGAAGAAAAACTCCTTTCAAAAAGGCTTTACAATTTGTGGGACATAATAGTAGACTCTGACACTCCCACATGAAAATTAGATATAGCCGCCAATTGAACCCTGATAGTAGAAGGAGAAAAGTCTGCTTGGAAAAAGCTCAGCTAGGAAATCAAGAATGGACTGAATAGGTGCAGTAAAGGGGTCTATTTCCCTGGACACTGCCCATAAAGAGAAACGTTTCCATTTGCTGCTATAAATCTTCCGGGTAGAAGACTTATGAGAAGCTATCAAAATATCTCTGAGTGAGATATTAAGGGAAGCCTGGCTAAGGTTGGAATTGGAGGAACCACGCTGTGAGGTTCAGAGAAGAAGGGGATTGGTGCAGTTGACCCGACTTGATGGATCAAGAGATCTGGAACTGGGTCCAGATGCCATGGTTGCGCCAAAAGGTAACGATGAAGAAAGGGAAACCAAACTTGTTGAGGCCAATAAGGGGCAATGAGGATCATTAACACCTTGAGAGCAATGGCTTTCCGAATCAGCTGAGGTATCAGTGGGAAGGGGGAAAGGCATACAGAAGTCCCGGAGGCCAATCGTGAGCTAGAGCGTCTCTGATGGGATGACCTGGTAGGGGAAAGAGAGTGAAGAAATCGGCACACTTGCTGTTTTGGGGAGTGGCAAAAAGATCGCAGTAAGGTTGGCCCCAAGTTCGAAAAACTTCTTCCAACACTGATTTCTTCAGAGACCACTCGTGAGGCATGAGGATTGCTCTGCTCAATCTGTCTGCTATCACACTGGACTTGCCGGGAATGTGCGTTGCTATCAGGAATCTCTGAGAAGAGATCGCCCATTGCCACAGTCTGAGTGCTTCTCGACATAAGGGGTAAGATTTAGTTCCGCCTTGCTTGTTGATGTACCACACTACGGACATATTGTCCATTTGAATTGCTATAGTTCCCTTGGGAAGAGAGTCTTGGAGGGCTTGCAACGCTAGAAGCACTGCTCTCATCTCTAGAACATTTATGTGCAAGTGGCACTCGATCAGCTGCCACGTGCCCTGGACTGTCCTGCCCTGGTAATGCCCCCCCCCCCACCTGATCAGGAAGGCGTCCGTTGTCAGAGTTGCAGCCGGGGGTGGGGGAATGAAGGGTCTCCCTAGAAAAAGTTGGGGAGATGTGACCCACCAGAGAAGATGATTCCTGCATGACTGAGTAATGCTGATAGTGTGGGACATTGGTAGAAGTTGAAAGGACCACTGAGTGAACAGCATCCACTGAAGAATCCTCATGTAAAAGCGGGCTAAGGGGAGGAGAGGAATAGCCGCCGCCATAATCCCTAGGACTTTCAACACCAGTCTGACTTTGACCTTGTTTTGTCGTAAGAGAAGAGAAACCTGCTTGTGAATATCTGCTACTCTTTGTTCTGTGAGTCTGGCTGACAGACTGACTGTGTCTAATCTTGCGTCTATAAAGGTAATATACTGACAAGACAGACTTTTCGTAGTTTACAGAGATGCCTAGAGTCTGACAAGGTTTGTAAAGTGTAGTCTCTGGCTAAGAGAAGTAGATGCCTGGTGGTGGCAGTCAGGAGCCAGTCGTCTAAATACGGAAACACCTGGAATCCCTGGCCCCTCAAATGAGCGGCGACCACTGCCATGCATTTGGTGAACACTCGGGGGGCTGTAGTGAGACCAAAGGGCAGGGCCCTGAACTGAAAATGACTGACTCCTAGCCTGAAGCGGAGAAATCTCCTGGATCGTCTGTTCATTTTGATGTGATAGTACGCATCCTGGAGATCTATGGAGCACATCCAGTTGTCCTGGCCCAGAAAGGGCAGGATGGACTGCAGCGTGACCATCCGAAATTTTGTTTTCTTGACAAACTTGTTCAAGTTGCTGAGATCCAAAATGGGTCTCCAGTCCCCTGTTTTCTTTGGAACCAAAAAGAATTTGGAGTAAATTCCGGATCCTCGTTGGTCTGCTGGAACTCGTTGAATGGCTCTTTTTGATAGCAGCTTTGAAATCTCTAGTGCTGCTTGCTCCCTTTGACTGGGTGGAATGTCTGGAAGGGATTTTCCGGACAGTTTTGGGATGCGAATGAAAGGGATTCTGTAGCCTTCGGATATGATAGACTGTACCCACTTGTCTTGAGTAAGGGAAAGCCAGGCTTTTAGGTACAGAGATAATCTTCCCCCGACTGCCTCCGAAGGTGGACAGTCGGGCAACCCCTCAGGGGTGCTGAAAGGGTTTGTCAGAGAAGGTTTCTCGACTACCCTGATTCTCTGGGCCCCTCTGCCACTAGGGCGGCATCTATTATTATTGTTTCCCCCTCTGCCCCTTGAGGGGAAACGACTCTGTGCGTCCGGTAAGACTCCCTGTGGTTGTTTGCGGAACCACATCTTCCCCCCCTTCTGACCTTTGGGATAAGGCCTAGAAGGGGTAGAAAAACGGACTCCGACGGCAGAAAGAGTCTTACCTTCTACCTCGCACCTTGTCAGAGTATCCTTCACTTGTGGACCAAAGAGAGATGATCTGTCAAAAGGGGAGTTAGTGAAGGACGCCTTGAAAGGGTCCATAAGCTACATAGCCGCATCCAGGCATGGCGGCGTAAAGCCACCCCTGTACCTGCGGCTCTGCTCGCTCCATCAGCCGCGTACGAAATCAGGCGCATGGAGGAGTTAACTACTGAATTAAGGGTAGCCAGCTGGGAGTTCATCCTATCTTGAAAACCCACAGCTGATGGGTCCTTCAACACTTCACTCAAATCCTTGAGCAAGTCCCTCTGGAGACGAGTGAAATGACACAGGTAATTCAGCGAACGCATGGAGAAAGTCGCTGATGAAAACATCCGCTTACCGTACCTGTCCATGGTCCTAGATTACTTATTAGGAGGATGAACAGGTACCGAAGGATCCGCTAATTCCTTCTTGGTGGCAGCAGCCACCACCATGGCATCCACAGAGACACCTTTGGACAAAAACTCCTTGTCTTTGGGGGCAGTGATAAATTTGGCCGGCCTCCTAGGGGTGGGTTCCACCGAGTCAGGAGCCGTCCAAGCCTTCCTCACCACCACTTCCATGAGTGGGTCAAAGGGAGGGGACACCCAGGAGGTGGAAGGTCGAGAACCAAACGCCTCAAGGTACACTGATTCGTCCTCTGAAGGGTTAAGGGCTGGCCAATTCCCCCTCTGCTTCAGGATTTCTAGTATGTCTGCAAAGGAGACGTCTTCAGAGGGGGAACGAGGGGAACCCTCAGAATCTTCCAAATCAGTGTCAGAGGTGACAGACTCAGGTGAGTCAATGTGCTTCCTCTTGCACGGTCTCTTCCTAGGGGATTCTTCTGCAAGATCAGGAGAGGCCTCGGAAGAGGAGGAAATTCCCACTGGGGATACATGAGGTGTAGATTCTCTATGGTCCGAAGCAAGGGGGTGAGAAGAAATCACCGTAGGCACTGTAGAGGGAGGAGCTGATGGAGCCGACTGTGGAGTAGAACCAGGTTCTAACACGCTCCGCATGACCTCAAAGGCACCCCTATCAGGCAGGGCCAGAGGTCTCCGGTCCGAAGAGCCGTAAACCTCCCCCGGCACCGACAAGGATGGCTTTGAAGCCGATGTCGGAGCCGAACTAACCAGCGCCGAAGCACCGAGAGGGAGAGCGGGGTTGGACAAGGGTCCGATGCCACTCGTCCCCCTCGGAGCCGACGAGGGAATTCCGGCGCCGAGATCCCTCCAAGGAGGAGATCAGAGCAGACGACGGCGCCGAAAGGAAAGGTATCGGTTCTGACGCTCCCACAGTCTCGGCTCCGAGCAGCACCGGCTCCGAACTCAATAGAGTCGGAGGAGGAATGTCTAGTGGAACAGGGGTAGCCATCGACTGTTGAGTCGGGCTGTGTAACATCTGGGCCAGTGCCTCGGACTTAAGAAGTCTACTCACCACCCTCTGCAAATCATGGTCCGAAAGTCTGGAGGACCTAGATGAGTGTGACCTATGGCTCCATTCAGACAAGAGCGGTGAGGCTGGAGCCGAATGAACGGAGCCGATAGAAGGAGACCTGGACCTCTTTCTAGTAGTCGGTTCCGACAAGAGTATCGGAACCGACTTAGACTTATCTGTCTCGGCTCCAGCCGGAGCAGAGAACACAGTGTGTGTAGTAGGTCTACAATCATCAGCTCCGGCCGGAGCCGATAGTTGAACTGATTGAACGGTCTTCAAACCTCCGGAGGACGGCTCGGACACTGGAGCCGACTGCCTGGAGGACTTAGAAGGTTTCCCCGACATAGACTGTCGGGGGACCCTCAGGCTTCAACAAGCCTCTTAAGATTAATTTATTTTTACGTTCCTGCAGGACTCTAGGGCTGAAACCGTGACAGACAGCACAAGAGTCCTGCAGGTGTAAAGGTCCCAGGCAATACACACAAGAAGTGTGACCATCTGTCAGAGACATCATCTGACAGCACGAGTCACACTTCTTAAAACCTGAGACCTTCGATTCTTTAGACATATCTAAAGATATACAAGTAGTGCAATCACTCACACACAAACACACAGATTACACTAAAATTAAAATTAAAGTAACTAAATTTAAAAAAATTACAAAAAACACACTCACTCCAACTACTAGGGGGGGGGAAGGCCTAAGGGAAGAACCCTTGGATTTTTTTTTAAGAGGAGGAATTTGTTTGTAAAGTGGTAAAACTAAGTAAAATTAAATAAAACTACTGAAAAATTAACTTAAAGGGGTCTAACTTTGGTAAAACTTTTATAAAAGTAACTAACCTGCAGAGCCGGTTGGAAAGAGCACCTCGTCAGCCAAGCGGCAAACGAGATCTGAGGAGTTACCGCCTAGCATTGTGGGATATGGGGGAGCCTCGAGCTGGTGGAATTAGCTCTTGAGCTTTAGTATTGGCCGAGTCGGAACCGAGGATCGGCTCCGAACCCATCCAGCAAGAATGAAGGCAAGACAGACAACTTAACATTAAAGTATTTAGGAGTGTGGATTAAAAAGGATACTGGTGTGGCAGCTAAGGCTATGTGGGAAGAGACCAAACAAAAGATAATACAAAAACTGAGAAAATGGAAACTCTGTTACATGGATATTGACAGTAAGATACAAGCAGCTAAAATGTTTTTAGTCCCTTTAGTCTTGTACACCAGTCAGGCATGTTTTCATCACCCAGAGGAGAATTTGTGCATAGCACTTCATAAAGAGTTAAAGGATTTTATTTGGGAGGGGAAGATGGCAAGAGTCAAGTGAGACAAGCTTATTCTTCCAATAGAAGAGAGCGGACTGGGATTACCTGAGTTGAAGGGGTACTTCAGAGCAATACAGTTAAGGTTACTGTACACAGCACAAGAAGAAAGCTTATAATTCCAAGTGGAAAGAGATGATGAAACAGGGAGGAAGCTCAAGTAACAAGGAGAGACTGAGGTTTTGGATACAGACCTTTAAGTAGAACAATAATCACACAGATTATTATAATCATAAAGTAGCAGAAGGTCTTCTAAGAACTAAGCCAACAAGGGAATGGAGACCGTTGGTTCTGCCAATAGGGATGACTGCAAATAGGGATACAGACGTAAGCAAGCAGGAATGTAATGGAGAAAACTGGCAAAGGAACCAAAGTTGTTGTTGTTTGTCTTTCGGCTTTTTCCCGGTAAGGGGTCGCCACAGCGGAACTCCAGTCCGCTAATGATTGGCAGTAGATTTTTACGAAATGCCAAGGGGCCAGCTCCACACGCCCAACCTTCAACGAAGGCACGCCCATTTACGCACGCATGTCTTTAGAACGCTACCCTGGGAGCAAATAACTAGAGAGGGAAAGGTTACAGAATGGGAAGATGCCAAGAACCTATTTGGACTGCAGGCTGAAGACTGCCTTCCATATCAAGGATTGACAGAATAGAGGCAGAGAGAAAAACAGGGGAATCCTAAAGATAAGATCAACACTAGTAGAGTATTTAGTAGAATCTAGAACAGAAGTTGCCATTAAGAAAGTAATAATTAGTATAGCATACAAAATATTGCATGATAACTATAAGAATCAATCAGATGAGGTCAGGAAGGATTAGGAAGAGAGATGAGATAAGCAATTCACAAAGAAACAATGGAGGATATATGTATGTCTCCCAAATATGCAACAAAATCTAAAATATTTTGTATCTTTGACTGGACGTGCTTACATAGGTATTTTATACCCCAAGCAGACTTCAAAGAATTTTTCTCCAGGTAGGCAGCAAATGTTGGACGTGTGATGGGGCAGAAAGAGGTAACTGGGAACATATTTTCTGGGAGTGTAATGAGTTGGTAGACTTTAAAGATTCCCTGCAGACAGTTTTGTCGGAGATGCTGAAGTTGCAGTAACTGGGGAAATGATTTTTTTGAGCTATAAAACAAAAAGGCTTTGCTGATGGCTGCCAAAAAAGCAATTACTAGAAAATGGAAATCCAAGTCTAAACCAACTTTACTAGGAGTAGGGAAGATAGTAACAGATTTCAAGCAACTGGAACTGGGATCTTTAGAAAAGGGTAGGAGCAAATTACATAAGCAAAAAATAGGAACTGTGGGATCAATACATGTAAAGGAGGAACGAGGTTTAAAAGAAGGCAGGATTTGAATGATCTATGTAATGACTGACCAACAATGACTGGATATGTTAAAAGTGATATATTATGTTTGCAGCTACAGTTGTGTGGCATGGTTTGGAAATGTATATGTCTGCAATTGAGATTGTGTCACCATGGTTTGTCACCATGGTTTGTCATTTATATAAATGTAACATGGCGTGTCACCATGGTTTGTCATTTATATAAATGTAACATGGCCTATGTCATACATGACAATTTAATAAAAATGTTTCCTGCTTAAAAAAAAAAAAAAACTTGTATAACTTGGATAAAGATGGCTTTAGTTCATGATTACCATTAATAATAGGAGAGAAACATTCTAATAATTTAGGATAATAATAATCTTCTGAGTTTATTAATATTTTTCTTCTAAATATTTAATATCACATATTAATACCCAAATCAAATCTTGAAATAATTGTATACAATAAACAGAGATCTCTTTCACTTAAGCATTGAGACCAACACAATAGAGTTATAATTTTATTCTAAATAATGGTATGTAGACAATCAGGAGTTTATGCTATTGCTAAAATCAAGAAAAATGTTTTGCAGGTGTTAGTATTTCTAAATAAAATTCATAAAATATTACAAAAGTATATTGACAGTTTGTAATAGAAAGCTTATTAAGTGAACCACTAAGTAAAATTTGAATAATCCATATGCTATTACTGATACCCAAGGAATAGGAGTTTGATTTACACAATAAGTGACAAAATGCATCAGTTCCAATTTAATATCATAATGACAATGCTGCCAATATAAAGCAGTTTTAATACAGAAGCTTGGAGATGTGCATAAATAAGCAAAACCAATTCCACCATTAACTCATGTGCGGGTGTGATTTTTTTTTATATAAGGATATAGGGTTTAGAAGGGTTCC
Organism: Protopterus annectens; assembly: GCF_019279795.1. Lineage (NCBI taxonomy): Eukaryota > Metazoa > Chordata > Ceratodontiformes > Protopteridae > Protopterus > Protopterus annectens. The sequence continues at coordinate 217,239,710 of NC_056745.1, forward strand.
ATAAAAGTTTAAAAAAGTAAACTTTTTATTACCTTCCCCCCAGAATTAAAGAAATTAAGTTTATAATGTACAATACTGCAAGCAGAAGAATCAGCTTAGTAACAGAAAGTCTTATCAAGTGTAAAATAAATTACATTTTGTAATTACTGAAACAATTCCTGCAATAATCATATCAATTATGTTTCATAATCATTTGTAATCATATTAAAATATAGCCAGATTTTTATCAAACCAAAATTGTAATTCAAGAAATTACCTTTGTTTATAATTGCTAGAAATTCAGTTTTTCATTACTAAATTTCATTTTAGATATTTTCTCAAAGAAGCAAATTGATTTAACTACTCTCCTTTACTGATGTATTGTTATTTTCTTGACATTAGAAAATGACATCTGAATGGGATAATTTTAGATGAGAATGTTGGATAAATCTAAGATGAGAATGTTGGATAAATCGTAAAATTTCAATTGTTTTTCATTATTTCTTACAAAATTGGCAAAAGTTACAATGGCTGAATTTTGAATACAGTAGAAGAGAATGTGAGCAATCTTGCTTAGTACATATATTCAAATTAAAACCACAAGAGATACAAGGATTAACTATGACATAAGCCTTGGGATTCTTACATAAATGTGTAATCAAACAAATATCTGGCAAAAACAGAAATTTAGAGATGTAAAATGTGTCACCCAATACCAATTGATAAGGAAGCAGAAGCAAGATGCTAATCTTTAATAATCACAGTAGCTGGCAAACACAAAACATGCAATAATAAAATAAAGCAGAAATCAAGCTTATGTTGTACAATGAAACTCAGACTGCTCCATGTTCTTTGAACAATCTGGCTAATAAAATGCAACTGCAAAGTATACTTACTGATGCTGACAATTCCATACGAACTAAAGGAAGAGACTTTCTAATAATAGGGATGCTGAAACAAACATTTTGGCCAAAAATCAGAGCATGAATTTTAAATTTGCCTCACCTCTGCAGTGAGATGCATTTCTACTGAACTATGAAAACACACACACAAATACACACGCGCACAAATACACGCGCGCACACAAATACTTCTAGAAATGAAAGACAACAAGCAAACAAGTGCACACTGGAGTTAAAGGATTATAAATAAACTGTAATACAGAGTCAAGTATTGAGCAACAAATGGATACCCTTACTAATAACTAAAATTACTTCATTCTCCAGCAAACTACGGTTTTGTACGTAAACTTACCATAACAGTAAAGCTTTGAATGATCACTGCTGCAGTAGCCTAAGCCATACACGTTATATTCTGTATAAGCAATATCTACAGTTTCCAAAGTTTCAGGGCACCTTCCATGTGCCCAAACCATTACCCAGCTCAAGCTGAGCTGACTAAAAAAGGCAGGTTTAGGTGCCAAGCCCTTGAGAGCTTTCAGTCCTACTGAGAGGAGGAGGCTAAGCCTTGCTAGGAAAAGGAAAAAAATACATGCTCATACTCTGGCATAAAAAAAACACACCATAAAACAAAAGGGACGGAGGCAGCAGCTACCTCAGAAGTGATCGTTCGAACATCACCCATTATGGCACACTTACTTATACAGCTACTATATGCTTCATATTGATCACTGCCACAGTAGCCTACACTACACAAGTAGAATACAATAGCTTAGAGTTGGGAGGTGAAAAGGGAAGGTTAGAGCCCTCAGAAAAGCTCCTAGCAAAACTAGTCCTACACCTGGCAAAGGATTCCAGTTTACAGTGCTTTTGCAAAAGTATACACAAAGTTGCTGCTAGCAGAAAAATTCTAGAGTCTATCCAAAAAGCCACAGACAAAGCAATAGCCCTAACTGAGTGCACCCTTAACCTGACTAGAACAGTTTTGTTGTGGAGGGTATAACAAAAGCTAATACAGCCAGAAACAACCATTTGAAAATAGTCCGTCTTCACACGGGCTCTCTCCTTTTTACTTTCACAAGAAATGAACAACTGATTGGAAGTTATGAAAGGATTCTTCATATTATCTTGACATAACAAAATTTATCTCCCTTATTTTTAGGTTTTGGAAAGAAAACTGGGAGATGGATAGCTTGGCTTAAAGTCACCCTGGATACCACTTTGAGCATAAAAGAAAGATTAGTTCTCAAACCTTGTCTCTGTGAAAAATTAGAAAGTTATCCTACCATAGAGCTTGCAACTCGGACACACTTCTTGCAGAAACCACAGCAATCAGCAAAACTGTCTTCTATGTAAGATCAAGTCACTCAGTCCAGCTGATTCAAATGGAGTGAACGTTGGCTACTCTAAAACAAATTTAATATCCCAAGGAGGAACCACTAGTTTTTTGGAAAGTTTCTTATATAGCACCCCTTTCAAAAACTTATTCACATGAGAATACATTGAAAGAGGGGGATCCACAGGCAGACATACTGAAATGGCTACCAAATCATCCTTGATGGAGGAAAAAGACAGGCCATATGAAAGTAACTCAAATACACTAAAGCCAGAGAAACACTAGTTCTGAATTTTCTAGTAGCAAGCTTTCTTGCCTCCATTAGTACCTGCTGCACATCTTGAGAAAACAGGTACCTAAAAGGTATTAAGACACTATAATCCAAGCAATAAATTGTAATTGTAGTTGTAGTCGTTAGGGGTAAGGATTTATCCAACACACCTGTTCTTTTGTGAATAAATCCAGTCTGTGAGGAAGCTTGTGCTATTTGCCCCAGGCAAATTCCTAAAGAAGGAAGGAAGAACCACTGTTGCCTGGCCTAGAAGGAAGTCACTGTGATGATCTTTGGGAAAGTACTGGGAAATCTGTGGAAAGGGTAGAAAAGCACACAGGAGCACACCTGTCTAAGGAAAAGAAAGGTCATCTGTCTGACAGGTCTCGTGTATGGAGTCCTGGAACAGAATTTTGCCGTCTCTATTAAACAAACAGTCAGCTGGCAAAGAAGTCTACCGGAGAAATTCTCCACAGATGGATCAAATCTTATAAAATCACTTGATCTGGTTTCTATTCATGAGGGTCTGCCTTTGTCCTGCCACACAGTTGTGCTCTGACAGAACGCAAGATGCATGTAGAGCAAGATTGTGCCATAAAGCTACATCCTATGCTAACAAGGCTAGTCTGCAAAGGAAGTAGAAATCTGGGTCCCCTTGTATATGTACCACATCACTGTGTAATTGTTTAAGTACCTGAAGAGGACCACAGATGATTTAGACAGTTGAGAGCCTTTATAAGAGCTGGAATCTTTATGTTTATGTGCTTTTGTCCGTCTTTCTTGTCCCACAAACCTTGCAATTTTATTACCTTTGACACCAATCTGCAAACAGCCTGAGGAGTCTGTTGTAAAAGGACAGTTTTGGAGCAGGAGGGGAAAATGGGAATCCTTGATTCAGGGATATTTGATCTTGCCATAAAATGATTTCTCTTTTCACAAATACGAAAATTTGAATTTGAGGAGACAATGACTTTTGATGCTAGGAGCAAATACTTCAGATACCACTATATTTTTCTTTTTTTAATTTCTCCAAGTCTTTTGGGTTTTTAATACCATGACAGGAAAGGACCCCATTCCCAAGTCAAACTACGATTAAAGTTCATGAAATTAGTATTGTTTCAGTCTTTGATATCAGTCAGAAGTGCACTTCGCAGCACGTGCAATGTGCCCAGTAATGACTCATCCTGCAATTCGTACGGGGTTACATGTACTGGTAACGTATCTAAATGCGACTGTAAATTAATTTGTTCAAGACCCATTGCTCCTACTACTATTAGAACTGTCTGGGTATCTTTCTTCCACATTGTTCTTGTTTCTGTCTGCAAATCCAGATATTTTATGACTTTGTATCTCTCTGTACGCAAGACATTGTAGTCACTGGGTGTGGCAATTTCAATGATCAATGCTACTTTTATCATCTTTTCATGGACCACTATATCTGGTTTTCTAGCATCTATCTTTTGAACAGTTAGCAATGGGTGATCCCATGTGATATAGATTTCCATCATTTTCTATGATTATCTGTGGCTCATGTTTCCAGTGTTTTTCAGCCACTTCAATACCATGTTAGCTACAATTGCTAGTGCAACAGTCTGCAATATTATTATGCCTTTCAGTATAAAGTCCTTCTGCCATTAGTATGCCACATCCAGCAACAAGGTGTGCCACTGTTTCCAATTTTGTTTTAAAAAACCTACATTTGTCGGTTTCTCCCACATGTTCAATGGACTTGTAAGCTAGCATGTACGTAAGCCCACTATCCTTGGCCACCAATATTAATCTTTCATCTCTGGATTTGAATTCGCCTCTCCTTACCCATTCCTGCGTTCATTCCCTATCAACATGAGGTTCTTCCAGAAGTTTTCTATACTTGCAACTATATTCATGAATTTTCCACATTTCTTGCCTTCTCATCTGGTCCTTCACCTTATATTCTTTCTTTTGTTTTTTCGGCACATTCAGTTGCTGTCTGATTTTTATCTACTTCTGGTTTGATTTCCATTCCTGCTTGATGCCGATATGCTTCTGCTAGATTAAGTAGAGACGTCATCTTAGGTTGATTCTCCTCATGTTTCAAAACTTTCACTACGTTTGGGTCTTGTGAGGTCAGCAGATGTCTGTGGAGTCCCACGATTGCAGATCTATACAAGTTATCAATTTTAAGGAGGCCTATTCCTCTTTCTGAATGTGGAATGCATAATCTTGGTAATGCACTGACTTTTATAAATCATTTGGTGAACATGAAGTATCCTTCTTGTTTTCCTGTCTAATCTATCAAACACGTTTTGGGGCCAGTCACTCCAAAACTGTAAGTTAGGACAAGAAAAGCAAATTGGTTTATAGCCTGGATTTTGTTCCTAGATGTCAACGCTGTTTTCAGGATTAATTTAAGTCTTCTAACGTATTCCTTACCAAGTTTTATTCTCATTTGTTCATGTTTTACTGTTGATCCTTCATCAGTTCCCAAATACTTGTATATTTTCTCTTGCTCAAGTTCTTTTAGATCACATTCTTGTCCCAAACCGATGTTTTCTTAGTGCTGCAGTTTTCCTGCTTTAAAGGTTGCTTTTGCACATTTATCAAGACCAAATAACATTCTTATATCATCTGAAAAAGTTTTGACAACTTGCAGTTGTGTTTTCAGTTCCTCATCTAATGAGCTATACAGTTTTAAACCACTGACAAAGAGAAGAAGAGAAGTCTTTACACTTTGTTGTTTTCCAGAAGCCAAATTAAAGCCATGGCCTAAGATGTTAAGTAGACAGCTTAATGGGTTAAGGGGAAGACAGAACAACAGTAGTGACAGAGTCACCCTGGAATATCTCCCTTTGAATTTTTACCTCTGGAATAATCATTTGTCCTTTATCATGGCTTAATTGCAGTGGTCTGCCATTGTTTCATAGTCACTGTAATGTAGTCGATCAGTGCAGGGTGTATCCTGTACTTTTTAAGCACTCTTTTATCCATGAATGTGGGATACTAACAAATGATTTTTTGTAGTCAACCCATGCCATACTTGCATTCTTCCCCTTTTTACAATTCTCCACTATGACTTTATTTAACAAATGATCTTTTGTTCCATATGACTTTCTTTTAATGCCCTTTTGTTCTACTGCTATAACTTAGTTTTCTTCTAAATGACTACAAACTCTGTCGGCATCAATTCCAGTGTATAGTTTATAAGTCGGCAGAAGGCCAGTTATTGGTCTATAGTTTTTAGGGTAGCTTGCAGGTTCACTCAAGTAGGAGCATTGTTTTTCCTGTCGTTAGCCAGGTTGGTGTCTGTAAAGGGTGCGCATATAAACAGTTCTTACTCGTAGCTAAATCTTCATGCAAAGATGTGAATACTTTTAACAAGAAGTTAGGTACTGAATATGGGCTTGGAAGTTTTCCAAGTATAGGCTTTTCTTAGCTTTGTTTCAATCTCTCTGGCTGTTACTTCATCCCATTTCATATCCTGTACCTTTAAACTTATTCTTTTACTTCTTCTGTCCATTTAGCATCTTTATGTTCCAAAGGAAATTCATAAATACTTCTCCAAAATGTATCTATTTCTCCTTTTTTGGAGTCTTCAAGATGTATCATGATAATTGTGGATGCCATGAAACCCAAAATCCAGAGTTATTCCTTCACAGTGACAAAACTCGGAGTGGAAAATCCATGGAATGGATCTAAATATAAAAAAATATAAAAACAAGGCAGGGACCACCGGACCAAATAAAATTTTATTAAAGCAAGAAATAAAAAGTACAGTTTTGTACCTACCATAAATGTAGATGTTCGAGTGCTCACAGCTGCAGTCATTACAGATGGGTTATCCTACCGTCAGGCGGGTCCTCAGTCGGCCGAACTCCAAAGTCTAGGTCCCGCGTCGGTTGTCGCTTCTTCCCTGACGTCAGTGCGGCAGGGGTACAAAAGAGGCAGCCGACACCATTTTCTTCAGTTTTTCTTGCCCCAGATGTCAGGTGTCGCCAGAAGGAAGGCAAAACATAATGTTATGCAAACATGCAATATAAAATAATCAAAAAACAGTAGTTGCAAGCAAATACACCATAAAAAAATACCCCAAAAAGGTTGTATGATAAGGTGTTTGTCATAAGGCCTGTCCTAAGAGGGGACGGGGGGGGGGGGGTAACCTGGACTGCAGCTGTATGAGCACTCGAACATCTACATTTATGGTAGGTACAAAACTGTACTATGTTCATCGTGCATACAGCTGCAGTCATTACAGATGGGAAGAATCCCAAAGCAAAGTAAGGGTGGTAGGCACTAAGTGGAACTAGGAGGAGCGACGATGCCCTGCAAGACTGCTGTGGCAAAACCCGCTCTAGATTTTGAGTATAGTGGAAGGTGATAGTGCTTGGAGAAAGTGTGCACTGAACTCCAAGTGGCTGCTTCCAAAATGTCCTTGGTAGGGACCCCCCTGAGGAAAGCTGCAGAGGTAGCTGTGGCCCTGGTGGAGTGGGATCTGATGCATGCAGGCACAGTTTTTCCATGAAATGAGTAACAAAAGCGTATGCAGTGGGCTATCCATTTTGAAATTGTCTGTTTGGAAATATCCTTTCCTTGAGCACCTGTAGCATAGGACAAAGAGTTGCTTGGATTTCCTGAATGGCTTTGTCATGTCCAAATAATAACGAAGTTGTCTGTGAATGTCCAAGGAATGTAGTAGTCTTTCCCCTTTGTTTTGTGGATTTGGATAAAAGGTAGGTAAGTGGATAGTCTGATTCAAAGCTACACTGGATACTACCTTTGGCATAAAGGTAGGGTTGGTTCGTAAGGAAACTCTGTTCTGATGGAAAATGATGAATGGTTGCACAGCCATGAGGGCCTGTAGCTCCAAAACCCTGCGTGCTGAGGTGACAGCCAGAAGAAAGGCTGTTTTCCATGACAAGTATTGTAGTTCTGTTGAAGAAGCTGGCTCAAAGGGAGGAAGGGTCAGCTTTTCCAATAAGAAGTTGAGGTCCCAAGCAGGGACTGGTGGTTTCCTTGGGAGTTTTATATTTTTTGCCCCTCTGAGGAACTGCCTTAAGAGAGGATGTGAGAATAAAGGAGGATCTGTGTTGTATTGTGCAGAAATGGCTGAAGCGTGGATCTTATAGGAGAAGGAAAGTCCAGTGTGTAACATCTCAGCTAGGTACTGTAAAATTTGAGGTATATTTATTACCCAAGGATTCTGGCCCTTTTCTTGATTCCAGGCACAAAACCGTTTCCATTTGGCGGAGTAGGCTTTTCTAGTAGAAGGTCTTCTGGCCTCCAAGATGACATCCTGCACCTCCTTGGAGAGGAGAGCCTGTTGGGAAATCAAGGAATTCTCCATGCAGCTAGATTTAGGGTTTTGAGCTGGCTGTGAAGGGTTTTGTAGTTGTGCTGGGACAACAGAAGAGGGACTAGAGGTAGGATCCATTGTGGGGAATGTGTCAGGCTCTTCAGGAGTGGATACCAGTGATGTCTTGGCCAGTCTGAGAATCATTTGCGGCCTCTTTGCTCTGGCTTTTAATAGAACTTTGGGCAGTAGAGGAAGAGGCGGGAAGGCATAAACTGTCAATGTTGTCCAATTGAAAGAGAGTGCGTCCACTTTCCAGGCTTGTGGATGATAGGTCCTTGAACAAAATTTTTTCAACTGGTAATTTCTGTGCAGTCTCCTCCATGTCTCTTTTCATGTAGTCCAGGGAGGTACGTCTCAGGTCATTAGCACTAACATGGACAATGACACAGTCATATTTGTACTTGTGGAGTTACCTGAGTGCATGCGTTATGTGGCGGATCCTGGCATCTGACAGGCAGCTGACAGTAACTTTCTCCTTGTTTAGCCTAGTGAGTGGAACATCAGTGTGCCTGACTATAGAGATACCTATGACTAGAGTGTTGGGTATGTTATGCCTTATGGGCTGTAGTTGAGTGGCACACTGAGTTTTGTGGGCTGTGTGTCATGTGGGTTGTGTTGGGGAGGGGTGGAGGTTGCTTGCATTTCTGCTTTGGAGGTCTTGGTTGTTTGGGCAGACTTTTATTGAGAGCCTCCGTGAATGTAGTCATGTGTTTTGTGTTTCTATGTGTCTGTGTTTTGGTGGTGTAGGTTTTGAAGGACTATGTGATGAGTGTGGTGTGGTGCAAGTGTTTACCTTCTCCTCTTAACTGTATAGTCCAGTCTTCGGTGAAGAGCACTTTGCTTCCAGTTTGGCTATATAAGTGCATCTCTCACAGGTTGTAGTGTTGGGTGGTAGGAGGAGAGGGTTGTCTGTGTATATAAGGCAATTGCTGCATTGCCCCAAGGTGCCCAGATTCATCATGTAGACAGGAGAAAACACCGGGAGCTGACCTTTAGACATGCCTAGATAGGTGCTTATTTATTAAGTACTAAAAACTGTTTTCCTCTAGACAAGTGAGGAAAGTTGAGTGCTGTAGTAATTTGCAGCTTATTTGGTGCTTACAACAGGTTCTGAACAAGTGCTGAGTTCAAAGAAACAGATTTGAGTGCTAACACTAAAAAGCTGGCTACTTGCAAGGGAAAATTTGAACAGCAGACTTTATGGCACCAGAAATAGTTTAACCCTAGTCAGGCGGGGGGGGGGGGCTCAGGAGCTTAGTCCTGGATACAGCAAATCTGTATCTGGACTAGACTTGTTACAGGAAAGGGGGAAAACAAGCTTAGAATTTTTTTCCCAGTAAAGTGGAAATGAAGAAAGCTGGAACAGAAGTTAATTCAAGGTTAAGAATCTGAATGGGTTGGCCTTCACAAATGTTCTCTATTAGATTGAATGAACTAATGACACAAGACTGTGAGGAGTGCCACAGATCAAATATACAGTATGGGCGGGCAACTGCAAAGCCACCAAGTATATGAACACCACAACAATAGGGAGGGTGGGTGGGTGGGTGGAAAACTATTACAGCTCCTAGCTGTAGCCACTAAATGAAAGTTTTAAATAGATCAAGGAGCAAGCAGACTCTAGAGAATGCTTTTAACTGCAAACAGACTAGACTAGAACACAGAAACCTCAAAAAAAAAAAATTCAAAACTGCACAAAAAGCACAGATAGAGCACTCACAAACAGAAAATACAACTCTGTATGAAAAAGCAGTTTACAGTTAAGTAATTCAATAAGCATGTAAATAGAGTAATGAAACAGTATCTAGCAATGAAAAATACAGTTAAATCAGTAAAAAACAGTAGATAAATGCAGTGAAACAGTAAAAAAAAGCTTTATAACCGTGCAAAATATAGTAGATTAACTGTATAGCACAATAAGAGTTACAAAAGTGCAATTCAATGAAATAAGTGTAAGAAATAACTTATCCTGCTCTTGGAATCTTAAGGAATTTTTGCTTAGTTTCAGTAATGAATTACCATCCACAGCCTGATAAATACAAGCACAACCTTTTCCAGACACAGGGTTTATATACCAGTATGGATGGAAGAGATAGAAAATCAAATTACTACTCAGTCCTATTAGCCCCTGATATTACCCAATCACTCGTACTACAGAAGGGTCAGGAAACCCTGTTACTCTCAATAATAATGAAGACAGACTATCAGCAGAAAATGGCTGCCAGAAACACAGTAAACAAAACTACCAGGCCTGGACAACGGCAGTCCTCTGTCAAGATTATGCCAGCTGAGCAGAACACAGAAACCTCACTTTAAATGCATAGAAAGAACACTCAAAAAGAGAAAATACAAGTCTCGGTATGAAAAAGCAGTTTACAATTTAGTAATTAAATAAAAATGCAATTATAGTAATGCTCACTATTACAGCTCCTAGCTGTGGCCACTAAATGAAGTTTTAAACAGATCAAGGAGCAGGCAGACTCTAGAGAATACTTTTAACTGCAAACAGACTACACTAGAACACAGAAACCTCAAAAAATCAAAAATGCACAGAAAAGCACGGGTAGAGCACTCACAAACAGAACAATGTGGAAGGTTTTCCCCCCAAAGTGAACTTATCCACTAGCAATGCAACAGCATTAGCAGACCATTGATCCTCAAAAACTGGAAAAGGAGCGCTCTTCTTGGTAGTACGAAAGTTCAGAAGGGATTGGCACCCAAACCTGTTTTTATAGTCAGCTCAGCTTGAGGTGGCTAGAAGTTTGGGTGCAAAGAATGCATCCTAAAAGCTTTGAAAGCTGAATTGGCTGTTAAATTCTATTCCATACAGATTATGCTACTGCAACAGTGATCAATATGCAGATCATCATCTGTTAGAAGCTGTCATTAACATCAACATCTGATTATAGCAGTAACTTCTGAATTGTCCAGCAATTCCCCAGCAAAAAGGTATGCCATCCTGATTAAAAAGGATAGCAACTTACCAGATGGTCTACTCTGCTTTCTCTCTTTCCGTATCTTCTCAAGGATTCAGTTACTTTCAAAAAAATATTTTGCTGGAAAAAAAAAAAAAAAAAGTAGTCAGTTTTGCTGAATACATTTCAATATTTTTTTTAATCATTCATTCATTCTTTGTTTACTGGCTTACTTGCTTTTTATGGCAATTTCTCTTGAAATTCCAAATACTTGGGCTGACCTAGCCTATCTTGCACCAGATCTTTTAAACGTTTGACAAGGTGGCCTGCTTGATACCCCAAGTCTTTCATATCATTCACAACAACACAGCACTGCACCTCAGAGCCAGTTGTGAAAATGATCAGAGAAACAGGTGTCAAGTTAGAAAAGCAAGGCAGTTATTTATGTTACTCAGCTTAACCTGAAACTTTCCTGGATGACTAGAAGGTAGTTATGAAACACAAAAGAGCTATAGTGCAGCTTGGACTTCACTGATCTGTGGAGGATGGTCCAAATTAACTTAAAACTTTGCCTTTGCTTTTTGTACTGGAGTAGTCTTGTAAGACAGAAGATACGCTTTTAAATCTAATTAATTAGCTTTTTTTTTTTTTAAATGTTATTTCCCAACAGTCTCTGCAGTCAGATGTCAGCTGTTTCTAATAGTGAACTCCTGTGCTGCCATTGGTAATTTCTCAGCTAAATATAAAAGAGGAGCCCAACCCCCCCCCCCCACACACACACACAAACATTTGATCAAGGAAAGGGCTGGATGTGAAAAAGCGTGGATGCATTCTAATGAGCACCCACGTACTTCATGAAAACTGCCGTTCTTTTACTCCTCCACAATGGAGGAGTGATTTACCATGACAATACAGCAACCTTTGTTACAGCAGTTCCCAACAATGCTGTACTAACCCTTGACGTCAGCACCACCTAGTTCTAGATCTAGGTTCTACCACCTGTCACAGAGTTTCAATTGCTTCTATAGCCCACACTTGTGATGTTTGTTCCTAAGAATGTATGCTCCTCTGACTACATGCACTGAAGAGAAACACAGAAAGAGACAATGCAGTAAGTAGAACCAAAACTCACAGCACAGCATACCAATGCAGATAATGATGATGATGACAATGACACCAAGACGTGCCACAACAATAATCCCAAACCTATGGAACATCTACAACTTATGTATCATGCCCCCTACCCCACACAAGGCTGCAGCAAGCCTATATGTCTATGGCTAATAGTCAGTTGTCCTGTGTCGTCACAACATTGGCAGATTATTAAATATAATGCCACAAAGCTGACTTGGAAGAACCAAGATATAGTGGTCCCTGTCCCTAAGAAAGCTGACTATATCACTTAGCTACCAAAGCAGTGGGATTTTTGGTCAGACACACCAATCTCAAAACCTCTGGTTTAGCAGCTGCCCTCTAGGAGTCCAGCAGTCCACCCACCTGTAAAGCGAGGAGCAAGCTAGAATGCAGGTGTGTGTACTCTGATTTTCTAGTTAACGGTGAATGTTGGAATCTGAGTGATGCATCTCAGATGAAATGCACCAGACAAGCTACCTTCCCCCATCTTCTCAAAAGTACTACCTATAACTAACCCACGATGCAAGTTTTGTATAACAGCAGCCAGAAGCGCAAGCTAGATGTGCTGCTTTGATTAACCGATTTTGTCGAGGACATCAATGAGGCATCCATGGCTACCCTTTTCAAACAATTATGTATATTTGGTATAGATATGCAGGGCATTTCCTGAAGTTAGACAAGAAGAAAACTCTCAGTGCTGTGGTCGTCGTGATCCAATCATGTCAAGTCTCCTTTTCTAGAAATCATAGGAGACCGTCTCTAGACATTGCTCATGTGTAGCACACTGCAGAAAAAAAAGCAGCAATCTGGGAGACAGCTCATTAACAATGACAAACACCATATAATGATTTAAATATGGCACAGCTTAACGCTTGCATGACTAAACAGGTCACACTATAAGATTAGAGTTCCAAATACTATGTACAAGAAAGTAAAAGTAGTCCATGCAGAAACTGCACTACGTAAAGGCTGTGAACAGCTCTTCACAACTCCTGCCTCTCATTATTTACTACTATGCTTCCCAAAATAATGAAGTCTACCTCCCTGTAACAACAATTTTAAATGAGTGTCAAAGGTATTATGTTTGAGAATGCAAAACCACCCAATGGTATGATTAGTGATGGCCAAAAGATACATAGCAGCAGATGCATCACCCTGTATATGCATTATGCAAGACTATCTGAAAGAAAAAAAAAAGTCTCTCTCTCAGTTTTTGCGGAAAAACATTTTTTGCTCAGGACCTGATCAAGTCCATTTTTACTGTACATTATTGGCACTGCTCAGCAGACGTTCATCAAATGATAACTTTTCCTCACAGCTCTGTGGCACAGAGGGATGAAAACTATGACAGAGATCCAGACAAACCAAGTTTGAGTAGCGACTCTGGTATGGAAAAGCTGGCAGAAAGATGGGAGTGAGTTGCAGAATCATCTCACCCGTTCTGAGGACGGACGAAATGGCAGTAATCCAGAGCAAGCAGAGGCTTTCATGTAAGCCACTGACCATGAGATGTAGACTTGGAATTCCAAGCCCATAACTACAGCTCTCATGGTGTGTGTGGGAGCATACATTACTGTGAAGGGACTGTGTGCTCCCTGCAGTGGAAGGGTTAAGGCAGGAGAAAAAAATATCTCCACAGTCTGCACCAAGAATGACGCAGGCTATTCTGAGTTGGAATACAGGATCTGAATTGCCTAGACATAGCAAGGGCGTGTTAAGTTTAATTCTGGTGGCTGTCAAAAAAGCAATTACTAGATAAAGGAAGTCAAAGTCTAAATCAATTGTATTTGAAGTAATGAATACGGTAACGGAAATAAAAAGTGGAATGGGATCTTTAGAAAAGGGTAGGAGCAAATAACATTAAAAAAAAAAAACTGCTGGAACACTCCATGCAGAATAATGTTTTAGAGGAGCAGGAATAGTGAAGTTTATGGGGAAGGCAGGGATTGGGCATTTTTTTATGCTGGCTTGATAATTATACAAAAGAATATGTGATACCATGTTCACAGTTACATTATGAAATATGGTTTGTTTTCTTTTACATAAATGCATGCTTGCCTATGTTTTAAGCAATAATTCAATAAAGGTGTTAAAAAAAATGAATGATGCAGGCCACTGACTGGAGGAAGTGCCAGCCATCCGAGGATAGACCAACAAGGACACCTGCAAATTCCAGATCTGGGGGATTAAGCAGACTTATCCAGCTACTGGGTAAGCTGCTTATAGGCTCTGATCTTGAGGCAAGTCAGATATATCTGGCTGTGGCAAGTCAGTCTCTTCCCTGCAGATGTGCAGACAGATATGGAGGTGAAGGCGAATGTACAAAGTCCTCTCACGACTGCCTGGATAAAGGCAGATTCCAGACAGTTCTCATCCTGATAACAGATGAAATTCCAGAGTAGGAGAATGAACTGTATGTACCCGTTGAAGAAAGGCTGGGAGCTAAAAAGATATATAGAGTTGAACTTATTCCTCCGACTAACCCCCCCCCCCCCCCAAAAAAGCAGGCTTTGTTAGACACTTTGCTTGCTTGCAGTGTTACAGTACAGACTCAGAACTAATTGTATTACTTATATGATGAGCAATGATATGGGAGAATTCTTTTCCCCCTGGTCATCATTACCCAGAACACTGCCTGTAATATGAAGGCACACAGAATTGCACATGCCAGATTTGAAATGGTAAGCATCTCCTCACCTGCAACAATATAAGTCATCCCTATAATCAATGTGCTGCCCCTCCACAGCACACCATTCTGGTAATCTCAGTCTTCCACTTTCTGCTGGGATTGCATCCTGTTATCCTCCATGTCACTTTCTAACAGCAGCCAGGCTTGCATTAAAAGCCTGGTGTGCAGAATTTATGCAAAAGCAGAGGTAAGGCTTCATCCCAAAACAGATCCAAGTGTTTTAATTTTCTCATGTGCAGCTACATATGATATGAATGACAGTGTTTTGGCAAATGCTGTGGTTCATGATGTTTGTGTACCTTCATTTGGAAGGCTTTTTTGTACACAAATTAAACAGATTTTTTTTCTCTCTCAGAAATTGTGTGCCGAGTTCTTTTACTTGAAAGATCTTCAGAGCTATACTTCCGCTACAGTGATAAGGCTTTATTTGGGGTTGGTAACTCTGCGTAACACTTCCTGAGTGGAAGAAGCACAGTGCACTGCAAAACTTTCCATTTTTACATTTCCAGTTCCTGCTCGACCACTGCAGCTGTTAAGCCTTGTGTTAATAAACACTGCCCTGCCCATTAAAGCCATCACTAATGTGACCTAACTTACGACTCAGCTTTCTTAGGCTCCGATATGCAGCCATAAGAAGTACATAAGAAGCATTTCATTTTCTAACCACTTTGACTTTTATTTATTCCAGAATGGCCTGTTACTCACTGCATGGTTGCATGGTACATATATTGTTTTGCTATATGAAATGCAAAAGTATTGTGTCATTTTCATTAATGTTATTATCCAGCTCATTTTTCTGAAGTTTTTAGGTATAAGAACTCACAAAAGAGTAATGCCCCAGTTATCCAGTCACAAATGCAAAATAAGCAACTTCTAAAACACCTTGTGATCCAGCAAATTGCCCTTCAACTGTGAGTTTGCAATTCACTTTAATTTTATCTTTAGGTTCTACTTGGCTGTTAATGTCCCTTGTTCCCTATGACTCTATAACCAAGTGTTTTCTTTTTCACAATATGCCGCCCTTTGCTTCAAATGGTCAGTAATGTTTCAAATGCTAAGGAATGAATTAAGAATTTAAAACTAGGCTGCTCTGCTGATTCTTCTCATGTTAATACACACACACCATTACAAGGAAAAATTTATATTCTATCTTGTAAGTTGTTACTATTTTCAGCATATACTGCTCTATGAAAGATTCACCAGTTTTTATCCTCTTGCCTATCACAGCTTTATTTTAACAAGAAAATCACTGAGAGGGATTCACTTTTTTTTTCAAATGGGAATATCATGAACAATGATTTTGCAACTAGGACTTTAAGACACACCAGCCTAATGGACAAATTTGGTATTGCCGGATTTTTTGGGGACCTGTGACAAAAAATGAAAAATGCAACACCTGTTTTATTGTTTTCAAACAAGTACCCTTGTGTGTTTATGAAATCCAAAATCAATAGATATACCCCTGATAAGACTCTTTACCCTTGCCCAACTGTGATTAACCTATTAGCAAGATACTTGAGTACAAACAACACTCCCAGTGCTATTTAGTGTACCTATAAACCATCACAGAACTGTTTGGATCACTGTTTATTGAAAAACGAATTTCGAAAATGGTAAACCAATAAACACACAAATATTTTTTTGCAGGGAACAAAGCACCCTCCACCCCTTCCCTAATCATACATGCCAACTAAATGTTTGCACCACGGTGGAGAAAAGTGGGAAAAGCAAGCTGTGAAACTCACTACCACATAAAATATTCAAGCTAAAACCCATCAGCCAAACACACAGAGACAACTGCATCTCAGTCCTATCACATGGCATCACACTGCTTTTGTACATTACACGGCCTTCAGGTCCCACCCTATATGCAGTAATAAAAATGGCATTTTACCTAAACATTTAGCTTTTTTTTTTTTTTCTGATTAAGGACAACACAGTAAAGGCACATTGTAGATACGGGCTGCATTCCACCATCATTAGCAGCTTGTCTAATGATAATGTTAAACATGCTTGTGGAGACTTACTTCAGGATTACCTCTCTGGGTGTTTAGTTATAAATCGTGTTTAGTTACAAATCATAGTTATACTGGAATTTGAGGTGCAGCGGTAACGAACTGTGCACCGATTTCTAAGTGTCAAGGCACAAATCCCAGTGAGGATTTCCGTTTTCCTCTAACAACATTTTAAATGATGGAAAACAAGACTGCCAACAATAAAAAATAAATAAATAAATAAAAAATAAAAACCTGTCTACAACAATAAAATAAGTCAAAGGGACGCTAGCCAACAGTGGTGTACTACAGACGTGATGTTTCAGTATTAGAACACAAGGTTGCCAGAAGCTGCTGCAAAGTCAAAAGGAACAAATACTTAAAAATCATGGAGATCCATAAAGTCACTGAAAAATACAACACAAGGACACTACACAGAAGACCAGTGAAACAAAGCATTCCATACACAAACACACGTACATATATCTATACATATATATCTAAATATATATATATAGCTATAAATATATAGATACACACACACAGATAAAGAAAAGTACAGTTGTGTACACTTACCATAAATGCAGATGTTAGAGTGTATTCACTGTTGCAGTCATTACATTTGGGTTATCTGCTTGCAGGTAGCCCTCAGTCGGCCTGATTATCAAGGTTTTGGGTCCTGTGTCGGTTGCTGTCTCATCTTCCATAACGTCAGGTACTCGGGGGTATAAAGCATGCAGCTGATGCCATTACATCAGTTTTTTTTTTGCCCCAGATGTCAGGTGCCCCCATAATGGGAAGCAATTACATACAAGGTTACACCTCCAACAAAAAGCAAATACACGAGAAAGCTTTTATTATAATAAACAAGAAGAGAGGTATAGTCAATAGAAGTCAGAGGGCTGGAGGGAGGATAACCAGGACTGCAACAGTGAATACACTCAAACATCTACAATTATGGTAAGTGTATACAACTGTACTATGTTCTTCATGTTTCACTGTTGCAGTGATTACATTTGGGTAGATTCCCAAAGCTAAGGAAGGGAGGAGGCAATTAGAGAGCATTAGGTCCAGCTATTAGGCCCTGCAGGATTGCAGTGGCAAAACCAGCTCTGGATTTAGAAAAAATTGGCAAGTGGTAATGCTTGGTGAAGGTATGTACAGAACTCCAGGTAGCAGCTTCTAGAATGTCCCTAGTAGGGAAACCTCTGAGAAAGGCTGTAGACGTAGATGCAGCCCTGGTGGAATGTGGCCTTATCCCCTGTGGGGTAGGTTTTCCATGGTGCTTATAGCAGAAATTAATGCTATAGCCTATCTACTTAGAAATGGTTTGCTTTGAAATGGCATTCCCCTCTGCCCCTGCAGCCAATGCAACTAACAGATGTTCAGATTTCCTGAGAGGCTTTGTCCTGTCCAAGTAAAATCTAAGTTGTCTGTGCACATCCAAGGAGTGCAGTATTCGTTCCCCTTTGTTCTGTGGATTAGAAAAGAAGGTTGGCAAATGAATGGACTGATTACGAGCCATACCGGATACCACACTGGGCATAAAGGAAGGATTGGCCCTGAGGGACACCCTGTCTGCATGAAAGATGATGAAAGGCTCCACTGCCATGAGGGCCTGCAATTCAGACACCCTTCTTGCTGAAGTGATGGCTAGAGGAAAGGCTGTTTTCTAAGAAAGTAATTTCAACTTTGCATTTGCAGCTGACTCGGAGAGAGGAAGAGTGAGCTTTTCCAATACAAAGTTGAGGTCCCAGGCTGGAGTAGGGGCTCTCCTGGGTGGTCTTAAGGTTTTTGGCCCCTCTGAGGAATTGCTTCCACAGTTGATGAGAGAAGAGAGGTGGCTCTGCATTATAATGTGCTGAAATGGCCGAGGCATGAATTTTAATGGAAAAAAGGAAAGGCCCTTATGAAGCATCTCAGTTAAGTACTGAAGAATGTGTGGCAAATCGGGCAATGTTGTGCCCATCCCCTGAGTTTGGTTCCAGGAACAGAATCTTTTCCATTTTTCAGCATAGGATTTTCTAGTACTAGGCTTCCTTGCCTCCAGAGTGCATCCATCACTTGCTTACTAAGGGATGGTAACGGAGAGCTCAGGTAATTAGCCAGGCTGCAAGGTTCAGGGGTTGGAACTGGGGGTGCAGAATCTGGCCCTCTGCTGGGAGAGCAGGGAAGGGGTCTGAGGCAGGTGCCGTGGTTCCAGCAGTGACACACTGCGCAAGAGGGGGTACCAGTGTTGGCATGGCCAGTCTGGTGCAATGAGAATTGTCCTTGGTTTGTCCAGTTTGATCTTTAGTAGAACTTTGGAGAGGAGAGGAGAGGCAGAGGGGGAAAGGCATAAACAATTTTTTTCCAGGTGAAGGACAGGGCATCCACTTTCCAAGCTTGTCTGTGGGGAGTTTTTTCCAGGTGAAGGACAGGGCATCCACTTTCCAAGCTTGTCTGTGGGGAGTCCTTGTGCAGAACTTGTGCAGAATTTGTCCAATTAGTAGTTCTGAGGGGAGGCAAACAGGTCCATCTCTGGGCTTCCCCATTTGTTCCTGAAAATATTGACCATCTTTGGTTCCAGATTCCACTCGTGTGGGTCCATGAGATTTCTGCTTAGGTCGTCTGCCAGTGTATTTAGCTTGCCCAGCAGGAACTGAGCTTGTAGATGCACTTGGTAGCTCAAGGCTGTGTTCCTCAGAGCCATGGCTAGTCTGCAGAGAGGGTACAAGTGGGTTCCCCCCTGCTTGTTTATGTACCACATAATAGTGGTGTTGTCAGTCTTTACCAATAATTGTCCTGGAAGAATGTGTTCCTTGAAGGCTGTCAGAGCATTCTGTACAGTTAACATTTCTTTTTGATTGAGATGCATTTGACTCTGGTTCAATTTGCCCTGAATGCACTGCCCTGCCAAGTGAGCCCTCCATGCATAGTCTGATGCGTCTGTTGTTAGGTTTTGGGCGGCAGGGGGTAGAGTGAATGGCAGTCCCTTGTCGTGGTAGCAGGCCTCTGCCCACCAAAGGAACTCTGCCTGTA
Source organism: Protopterus annectens (assembly GCF_019279795.1). NCBI lineage: Eukaryota > Metazoa > Chordata > Ceratodontiformes > Protopteridae > Protopterus > Protopterus annectens. The sequence continues at coordinate 217,259,277 of NC_056745.1, forward strand.
GACAAGGGATGATAGGAATCATTGATTCTAGGTCCTGAGAATGTTAACACCATAGGCTTTTTAGATACCATTGTAGTTTCCTCATATGCAGTCTTGCATATGTAATTAGTAGAATGCAAGAGGCCATGAACCCCAGGGCTTGCAGTGTTTTCCTTGCAGATAGCTGGGTCTTTGTGGCCAGTAGTTTGAAGTAGGCTGTCAAACTTGTTTCTCTGGCGTGAGGTAGGCCATCTGGGAAGTTGCATTCAAGCTTGCTCCCAGGAATACAATTTGTTGGCAGGGTACTAGATGGAATTTCTTCTCATTTATGGTGTACCCCAGAGAAGTTAGTAATTTCTTTACAAATGCCAGATGATTTAATAGTATGTCCTGGCTTTCTGCCTGAATTAGACAATCATCCAGGTATGGATATAATTGAATAATTCTCTGCCAGCAGTATGCAATGACTGGAGCTAGGCACTTTGTGAATACCCTGGGAGCAGTAGATAAGCCAAAGGGTAGTGCAGAGAACTGACAGTGCATGTAACCTGCTCTGAAGCATAGGTATTTTCTGCAAGATTCCCTTATTGGGATGTGCAGGTAGGCTTCCTTTAAATCCAGTGTTGCCAACCAGGCATTTTTGCCTAGTATGGGAAGCAGCTGATGAAGAGTTAGCATTTTGAATTTTGGGATTACAAAAAAGGTGTTTGGGACAGACAGGTCCAGGACAGGATGCCAGGAATGGTCTTTTCTGGGTATCAGGAAAAGTCTTGAGTAAAATCCTTGCCCCCATTCCTCTTCTGGGACAGGTTGAATAGCTCTGATACATAGAAGAGAAAAAACCTGCTTTTGAGCTTCTGTCCACTGATTTGGGGTTGGGGTTGGTAAGGAGTGGAAGTGGAATCTGTATCCTTGAGAAACTATATTTAAAACCCATTGTCTTGGGTAATGCGTTCCCAGTTTTTTGCATGCAGAGCGATCTTTCCCCCTAAAGGAACAGTCAGTTGAGCAGGGCTTGGAAGGTTTAAAGTTAAGACATTGTGACAGTTAACCAGAGGGGGGTGTCTTACTACTCCCAGCTTTGTAAGTGGGATCCCCCAATGCTTAGGCCTGTGAGTACCTAGAAACTGAAACCTGGGTGGCCTGCTGGTCCTGGGTTTGGACTGAGAAGGCCTGGAAGAGGCAGGAAAGGACCAATTCTTAGAAGGCCAGTGCCTACTAAATCTGGGAGGCTGTACTTGCCGGAAATCTAACAGTTTGCAAAGATTTAGCTTTTTCCTCCATCTTTTCAAGTACTACTTCTGCTTTGTTGCCAAACAGGCAGTCTTGGTTTAAGGGAGCATCCAGTAATTTAGCTTTAAAGTGATTTGGCAAAGTTTGCTCCTTAAGCCAAGCATGCCTTCTAAGTACAGATGCAGTGACAACAGCCCTGCAAGATGCCTCTAATTAATCAAAACCATATTGCAAAGTATGTTTTCCAACTTGTTCAGCAGAATGCATTAAATCCTATAATTCGTTATTTTCAGCAGTCAGGAATCAACATCATTTTTTGTTTAAGCAAGCCAATAATATGCTGCTGATACTTTAACATATGAAACTGGCAGTTTAAGGCCCTAATGGCCAAAGTGGCAGAAGTGTATACCTTCTTACACCATCTGTCCAGGGCCCTGGAATCTCTATCAGAGGGGGTAGGGTTTTTGGCAGTAGTAGCCTTAATGCCTTTGGGTCCCTTGTGAAATGGTGTCAGGATCTGCAGTAGGATTCTTAAAGAGGAACTTGTGAGAGTCAGGTACTTTGTAATACCAGTCAGGTTTTCTGGGAGCCGGAGGTGAAGTGTCAGGGGCCAGGCTAGATTCCAAGAAGGCATCATCTACAATGTCCAGTACAGGAGGGACAGCTAAAGGCCTGTGTTGAGGTAGGAGTAAGAATTCCCTAAGCCTCTTTTTGGAGTCTGAGTAATCCTGGTTTTCCCAGTGGAAATGCTCCCTAAGAGTATGCAAAGTTTCACCAAAAGAGAAATCCTCTGGAAGGGAAGCAGAGGGTAGATAAGAGCATCTCCAGGACAGAGAAAACAGTAATTTCAGAATCCTGATCAGAAGAATCGAAAGGAAAAACAGTTTTAGGTCTCAGAGGGAGAAGGGTGGCTTCCCCTGATTAGAGTAATAAGGTCTTCAGCCATTCTTATCATTTGTTTTTTAGGCATAGGGGCCTGACCATGCAGTCTGGGCGTCTGTTTTCTAGGCGTGGATCGTGTTCTAGGCCTCAAAAAAGATGGCATCTGTTTAATATGCAAATCAGTAGGCCTGAATACACCCTCAGAAGCCAGTGCCTGCACAGCGGCTCCGGACCCATCCAAGGTAGAGACATCCACAGGTTCCACAGTCAAAGAAGCATCTCGCTGCATACCAGACTCCAAAAGGGTCTCAGTAGAGGCCTGTGAATCTGAAGTAGCGAGTATCAGGGGCTGAGAAAGCGCCTCACTGAGTACCGGCGAACTGGCGACTAGCTTAGCAGAAGCATCGTCGGCAGCTTTGGACCTATACGGTCTGTCTCTGTCTTTATCTTCGGAATGTCAGTAGTTGGGTGGCTTACCGAAGCAATTTCTGGATAATTGAACAGAGTACCAAAATATTCAGATGCGAAAATGAACAGACAACGAATAGTTTGAGGTTTGAATAAGGCACAAAACTGACAGCGAGGGATGTCGTGGTCTGGGCCTAAGCAAGGTATGCAGTACGAATGAAAATCTTTGAGGTATTTGCTTTCCACAAGAACTACAACTGTTAACTTTTACTGACATTGATCCAAGAGCAAGAAAAAGGATCCCCAATGGGGTACTTAGCTTTGTTGAAGACTTTGGATCTGAAACTCAAAAATGAAAATATCAGGAGTCGGCTGACTGGCACTTGCAAACTGCTTTTGCTTCGGGCACCGCACTGCAAGAAAGACTGAAGTAATGGCATCAGCTGCATGCTTTATACCCCTGACTACCTGATGTCATGGAAGATGAGACAGCAATTGACGCAGGACCCAAGACTTTGATAATCAGGCCAACTGAGGTCTACCTGCAAGCAAATAACCCAAATGTAATGACTGCAACAGTGAAACACTAAGAACATCAGGCAAGCCTCTATTAACAAATGAAAAGATCAACAGATCGAGCATTTCCTTGATGTAAGTTACAGCAGACATGTTGACATCGACCAAGAAAATTAAGTCTTCCAGCAAAGCATTAGCTCAGCTAAAATACCTGAGGATGTGGCTAAAGCCACCAAAAACCTGAAGGATAACAAAGCACCTGCTGCTGATGAAGTGATGACTTAAAATGGTAGACAAATAACTGTCAGAGTGGGCACGTATCTGAAGCTTATTTGGCAGGTGTTCCAAGCCAACTGAAGATGTGGTGCAACTGTACTCATCCCACAAAAGTGAACCTCAGTAACGTCTACAAATGGGCTATCATACTGTCATTTGCACTGGGAAAAACATACTGCATCAGTCTTGCGAACCCATCAGTCACATGCTACATAAAGAAAAAGCCAGTTTTCAAGCTGGTATGCCAGATAACAAGCAGATCTTCAGTTTATGCAACAAAATCAAAAATGATCATTTTCACTTTTTGCAATAAATCAGCACGACACACCTGCAAATCAAACATTTACAATAGTATATTAACTTCCCTGTCTACCTTCCCTGTCTACCAAAATGCTTCTGACAGTATACATAAGGAATAATTCTGGTGGATAGTACAGAAAGTATGGTGCACCCGATAAATGTGTAAACATCTTCAGAGCATTAAAGGAAAACTTCAGCTACTGTGTCAGGGCTAGCATAGCCAAGACAGATGCATTGTACATGGTTACCAGTATTACACAAGGCTACAATCACACCTCCTGTTTCTTATCATCATGGGCCTCACCCATAAGGAAGGGAAACGGTGGCCTTTCTGGCAATGAATGAAAATTCAGGCAATGACACTGCACTGCACATCAAGACTCCAGAATTGCAAGTGAAGTAGGGCCAACTGTGAGCAGTGTGAAAACAAAAATAATAGCGGATACGCAAAACATCTGCCAGATCAGTTTTGACTAAAAAAACAAACAAAAAAAAAAACAAAGGGACAATGTACACAACATCTGTTGTCTGGGAATTTATATAACAAGGGATTGCAAAGATCTGATTATGTTAAATTTAGAATTGGAACTCCATCTCCAGTTTAGTGCATTTACCTAATATGGTCTCCTAACATGGACAGCACAGTTGTCAGATGCCGCATATCATGTTCTATGCCTTGAAGACCAATATTTATAAAACATCTACATGTTCTTCATTACTGACACCGAACAACAGATCCTGCATGGGACACGAAAAGGCCATACTTCTAATAATAAAACAGATGGAAAGAGCTGCCTTAGGAATTATCTGCTCAGCTTTGAAAAGATTGCTAGCAGACAGTCACTTTCACAAAGTTTGCAAAGGAAGAACACTTTGGTGGCAAGAAAAAAGCTTTTGGCACCCAAACGGCTTTTTTAATGGCTCTGCTTAAGCCAATGGGAGTTTAGGTACGTGGAAGGTATCCTAAATCTTTGAAAGCTGGCTGGTGATTTCATCCCAGACAAGGATATATTCCAAATAGCTTTGGCTACTGCAACAGTGATCCAAATATTGATCACCATTCCATTAAGAGCTTTTACTTTATTCCTTCCCACCACTATATACAAGTGTAGTCACAGTTTCAATATTGAAGATCTCTGCCATATCCTTTATAATATCATTTGTGAATTTCTGAGGTGGCCCTGCTTACTTATCCATAAATGAACAACTATTTCTGAAAGTCTGTGTTTACAATGTTTCCAGCAATGAAACATGTAAAGTGATGAATGATATGAAGGTACTAAATTCAAGGTTTAAATACATGCAGGTCCAGATAGTGTGTGTGTGTGCGCCTATACACACATACACATGTGCGCACACACAAACACACAAAATATATGGAAAGAGAGCATGATGCATCACCTGCAGTGCTTTACTTACGTACATGTTTCGGAAACAATCGGGTAGGGTCTTAAAAATTAATGCTGTAGTGAACTACATCCCTTCCACCACCCCAGATTAATGTTTTCTTTATACATCCCATCATCTTTATAACCTTAAGGAATGCTCTGCCACCCATTTATGCAACTTGAAAGCCATCAGATATGAGAAATCCAAGTTGGATACTGCTCTTAAATGGCTTCTAACTTGCAATTTTTATGTAAAATCAATGACTGCTGAAGTGAAAGATGCATAAGCAAATACTGATAGCCAACAAAGTTATACAAATTTGCTGTACGTAATATTAAAGCAAGAGGATGGGAGTGGCAAAACTCTACAAGACAGGTGTTAGGGGCGTGCCCTCACAAAGCACAACAGTATCTTTAGCCCATTGTCATATTAATTCATATTAATTTCTACTCAAGTGGTGGTCAATTAACACAAACCATATCCTTTAACAGCCACTGTATCATAAATACAACAACTTCCTCCTTGATTCCTTTAACTAACATGCCTTATCTGGTGCTAAACCTACAACATAATGCCCCTGAAATCTTCTTGGGACTACCTAAATTTGTCAGTGTTTTCCAACTCCATTTTGCTTATCTAGTGTATTACTGACTCGAGCTTCAGGATTAACTTACACAAGCCAAACGTGGTTTTCCAGGAGGCACCACTGAACATTTTCAAAAAAGGACAACTAACCTGTTCTACCATAACACTTACAAGTGAAACAATGCCTCATGTAATACATCCAAATACAAGTGAAACAATGCCTCATGTAATACATCCAAATCCATCTGCTCAACTCTTGCCATTCTATCCTTTTCAGAAGTTATCGAGAAATGTTACAGTTCATTAGTAGCCTTCACAAAAAGGAAGAGCAAAAACTGTGCAATAGAAATGCCCCTAAAAGATATTATGAATTAAAAAAAAAATCTGATTTTGAGACATAAAAGTAATGAATGTGATTTAAAATAGAGAGAGAAAGACAAAAACACAGGTACCAGATGAACAGCTCTGTCTTCACCTCAGAGCCAATAGTATGTATAAAAAGTCGAACTGCCACAGTAGAAGGAAAATTATTTACTGCAAGGACAAAGTGAGTGTTTCACGACCTTCCAGGTTGCTTCAACAGACTTAATAAAACATCCCATGCCTTCCTTGATATATATACTTTGAAAATGACCAATCAGTTAAGATGATCAAATATGTATATCAGACTCAATTTAAAACTAGTAAAAAAAACAATAGACATAAAACTGTTAAAACAGCATGCAAGTTCATATGTGAATGCCTACATTTTTTTTTTTTTTTTACAATTTTTAACTCGAGTCTGATAAAAATATTTGATTGTCTTAACTGACTGGTCATTTTGAAAGTATATATTATCAAGGAAGACATGGGATGTTTTATTAAGTCTGATGAAGTGACCTGGAAGGTCGTGAAACACTCACTTTGTCCTTGCAGTAAATAATTTTCCTTCTACTGTGGCAGTTCGACTTTTTATACATACTAGTGATTTAAAATATCTCTGCTAAACATTAAATTATCAGAAATTTGCTTATCTTTTTTTTTTTGGAGGGGGAGTAATAATTTTCCTGAAAGGGTCACATACTCCCACACCTTATTTTGTGACACTCATTCCCCCATCTTCATGTGCCCAAACCTTGACCACACCATTTGCCTTCCAGAGAGTCAGGATGTGAGGTAATTCAGTACTGCCGGATCTTTAAGCAACTGTCTACCACTATTTTATAAAGCATATTTAGATGCTTCTGCACACTGTGGAACACAGGTACTGCATTACACTTACAGGATCTGAAATAACGTTTTCCGGCATCTATAAACATAGTCCCTTAAATGATCTACTTCTCGCCTTAAAAGAAAAAAAAAAAAAAACACTACTACTCCGTAATCATTACTGGTCCTGCTGGCTCTTCAAGTTACTTGGCCTCAAACCTTGACTTTACCACTGTACAGAGAAGCATACTACCTCAATATCAGACAGCTGACAAAACTGATGTATATTGAAAAACTTCTACTCAGACTCAACCTGCAGACTGCATTACTCATGGAAGAAAATATATGAAGGCAGTAACACCAGCTGGTCACTTATCACAAACATTTGCAGAATGCCAACATTATCTTCTTTTGGCTGTTCCCGTTAGGGGTTGCCACAGCGGATCATCTGTTTCCACTTCTTCCTGTCCTCTGCATCTTGCTCTGTCACACCAACCACCTGCATGAGCTCTCTCACCACATCCATAAACCTTATCTTAGGCCTTCCTCTTCCCGTTACTTGGTAGCTTCATCCTTAGCATCTTTTTCTCAATATACTCAGCATCCCTCCTCAGCACATGTCCAAACCAAAGTAATCTTGCCTCTCTGGCTTTGTCTCCAAACCTTCCAACCTGGGCTGACCCTCTAATATACTTTTTCCTAATCCTGTCCACCCTCGTCAAACCCAGTGCAAATCTTAACATCTTTAACTCTGCCACATCCAGCCCTAACTCCTGCCTTTTTGTCAATGCCACCGTCTCCAACCCATATAACATAGCTGGTCTCACTACCCTCTTGTAGACCTTCCCTTTCACTCTTACTATTACTTGTCTTTCACAAATCACTCCTGACACTCTTCTCCACCCACTCCATCCTGCCTGCACTCTCTTCTTCACCTCTCTTCCACACATCATTACTCTGAGCTATTGATCCCAAGAAAATTAAACTCATCCACCTTCGCCACCTCTACTCCTTGCATCCTCACCATTCCTCTATCCTCCCTCTCATTCACACACACACACATTCTGTCTTAGTCCTGCTGACCTTCATTCCTCTTCTTTCTAGAGCATATCTCAATCTCCCCAGGGTCTCCTCCACCTGTTCCCTACTCTCACTACAGATCATAATGTCATCTACAAAAATCATAGTCCACGGGACTCCTGTCGGTCAACCTGTCCATCATCATTGCAAATAAGAAAGGGCTCAGAGTTCATCTTTGATGTAATCCCACCTCCACCTGAAACACATCCATCACTCCTACTGCAGACCTCACCGCTGTCACACTACCCTCGTACATACCCTGTACCACTCTTACATACTTCTCTGACACTCCCGACTTCCTCATTCAATACCACAACTCATCTCTAGGCACCCAGTCATACGCTTTCTCCAAGTCTACAAAAAAACAATGCAGCTCCTTCTGACCTTCTCTGTACTTCTCCAGCAACACTCTCAGAGCAAATATCGCACCTGTAGTGCTCCTTCCTGGCATGAAACCATACTGCTGATCACTAATCATCACGTCCCTTTTTAACCTAGTTTCCACTACTCTTTCCCATAACTTCATGCTGTGACTGATCAATTGAATCCCTCTGTAGTCACTACAGCTCTGCACATCACCCTTATTCTTAAAAATCGGTACCAAAACACGTTTTCTCCATTCCTCAAGCATCCTCTCACTTTACAAGATTTCATTAAACAATCTGGTTAGAAACTCCATTGCCATTTCACCTAAACACCTCCATGCTTCCACAAGTAGGTCATCTGGACCAACACCCTTTCCATTCTTCATCCTCTTCATAGCTATCCTTACCTCCTCCTTGCTAATCCATTGCACTTCATGATTCACTATCCATGCCAACAGTTATTATTTATTTATTGTTAAATGGGTAAGGGAACTGATCAAAAAAACGCTTTCAGCCATGACCAAGGCCAAGAGGCAGAAACAGCTTTATAAAACATTTTCAAAACAAGAATTCCACTTCAAACTAACATTTAAAATTATTATATTATGCCCAACACTTACAAGGAATATAAAACACTGCATGTAAACTATAAGAATCAAAGGAGGTTATAAAAGACTGAAGAGAAAGTGGAAAGACAACTTACAAAGGAACAATGGGAGGATGTCTGTATGGTTGTCAAGTGTGCAACTAACTCCAGAAGGTTTGGATTTCTGTTTGGAAGTGTTTGCATAGATATTTTATACCCCGGACCTTCCAAGATGGCTGCACACTGAGTAACAGCTTAATTCTAGCTATTCCAGTGTGAAAAAAAGAAACTTAGCACAGAAAGCCAGTGGACCTAGACTTCTAGGTACATTTTAGTAACTGGCTAGTAAGTACACTGCCTGGATATCAGGAAAAAAAGAAATACAGAGGATCTGAAGGAAAATCATCTACAAAAGGCAAAAAAAAAAAAACCCCCACAAAACACTGACTCGGAAAAGTATTGTAGATATTCAGCAAAAAGCAGTGCAAGCCCCAGAAATGACTCGTGACTTCTAGCAACCTAAAGACAATAAATGAAACAACGTGTACGTATAACAACTAAAACAATAAAAGGCTGGAAAAAAGAAAGAAGCTTTAAACAGATATTCAGATAAGGTAATAAAACTGCAAAACTCAGAAGTCGAAATGAAGAAAAGGCTGGCTGAATATGAGACGGCACAAGAAGAGAGGTTTCAAAAAATAACAGAATTACAGGACAGAACACCTCCAGAAAGCCTGAGATTTTCTGCTGTACCCAAGAAGCTGAAAGGAACAGACTATATTAATTTTATGAAAGCACAAATAAGCAACTGAACTGGTATTCCATAACAGGAACTGTTAAGTTAAAGGGTATATTGTGTGTATGCTCCAAACCTGGCTAGGAGACCAACAATCTAGACCTTTAATAGTAAAGATGCAATCTTACCAGCAGGAGGATTCAATTATGGCAAAACTGTGGCAGAAGGGGAAAACACAAAGTGGGAGACAGCAGAGTGTTTGTGGAGAATGACTATTCATTGTACACCAGGCAGAAGAGTAAATGTTTTCCATTATTCAGGGAATGGCTATAACAGGCACAAGATTCAAACTGCTGTACCCAACTATCTTCAAAATAATTTTCCCTGGAGGAACAACATTTTTTTTGACAAAGTACATGTTGGAGAAATACAAAATTTCTCCAACAAAAAGTAATCTGTAAAATGGAAGGAGATTCTACTACTACTTCTGAAAGGAGATTCTACTATTTGTTCTTCTGGGGATAAAGACCAAAGAGCGACTTGTGCCAATGAAACCTTTTCCAGTGCTTCAATCGGAAATGCTTGTGAGAGGAAAAAAAAAAACAAGAGTTGACTAGAAGAATCGAGAGTACATCAGAAATGAAACAGAGACAGGGTATGGGAGATGAAGATGAACAGGAGCAGAACAAGAAAATCTGGAAATATTGGACTTTCTTGGCCTTTCTTAAAATTTGAAGGGGACTCTAAAGCATATGCCCTACTTCATGTCACTAATGTTTGGAGAAAAAATTTAGTAACTGGGAAATTGACAAATATGGGATTAAAAAGCAATAATTTGTGAAACATGACAAAACTGGAAATTCTGAAAAACTGGACTTTTTTGGCCTTTGTTGAACATGTAGAGAACTCTTAATGCACATGTCCTACTTAATTTCATTAATGTTCAGAAAAAGACTCAGGAGAGGGGAAGATGAGAGCAAAAGTTAACTACAAGTAAAACATTTTTTTCTTAGTAGTACTATTTAACTAGTGCATGATTTTCTTTACATGTTATAAAGTAAAGTTTTTTCAGTTATTTTTAAGTGTAATGGGGATACTAATGTAAAAAGGTACTCCTGTTTTTTTTTCTTCTTCTTCACACTTCTCTCTTTCTCCTTGTTCAGTTTTAAGAAATGTTGGCACTGCAATGTAAGGGAAAAAAGATCTGGTTAAGAGAGAACAAAAGAAAAAAATAGTGTGCTTTTTCCAATTTTTGCATAGGGGAATATCTGGGTTAAGGCCATTAGCTTAATCTAAGTTGTTGTGTCTTTCGGCTTATCCCGGTTAGGAGTTGCCACAGCGGAACCCCGGTCCGCTAATGTTTGGTAGTGGATTTTTACGTGCAGAGTTACCAGCCCTGACGCACAACCTTCAACGAAGGCAAGCCCATTCACGCATGCCTCCACACAGAAGACGCTCTAGCTGAGAATGGACATGACAGCATCTTGCTGTGAGGCGACAACGCTACCGCAGCACCACTACCGCGGGTTGTAAAAATTTTAAGAGAAAGCAAGTAAATGAAAAATGATTTTGATTATTATAAGGCTTTTTTTCTAGTAAACAGTTTTGTGCCCGATTCTCATGTCTCTAACAGACAATCTGATAAAGATAAATGGCTTGAAGAAAATGTTTTCTGAAAGCATTCAAGTGGTTTCCCAGCTGAGAGAGCTATAAAGATGAGACAAAACCAGACAGTGCTTAATACTACCACTGGAGGCTATACCATATGTCTTAGCATGGATAGCCTTTTGTTTATGTTAGTTTGAGTCTATGTGCATAGCTGTCAGTTTGAACATCTCTTACTTTTAGGAGGGTAAATCTTCAATATTTGAAGACGTACAGAGTTGTGTGTTAAGTTAACAGGTTTTAGGGGCAGTGGGGGTGTATTTTGGTTTGAAGGTTTTCAATAAAAACAGTTCTCTAAGATGTGGCATAGGCTCAAAATGAAGATGACGAGAAACAACTGTATAAAAGATTAACCTGACAAACAGTACATACACGCAAAAAACTGAAACTAGACATTTAACAAAGTTGTTATATAAAAGGTGGGAATAATGATCTCTCAAAAATATGTTTTCTATAATGTCTTTAATTAACGGTATCAGAGATAAATACAAAAAAAATACTATTAAAAAAATGTAGAGTGCAACCAGCTATGCTGCAGGAGACACACCTAAAGAACTGATCATGTGAATTTGATAAAGAAAGGTTTTCAGAATGGTAATTCAGTGGAATACTTGGGGTAAAGGAAGAGAGGAGTACTTATAATAACTGCGAGAGGAACTCCAATAGTAATGGAAGAGGATAAAAAAGACAATAATGGTAGATTTGTAGGACTAAGGGGCTACTGGCAAGGTAGGAGGATTGCATTGGTATGTATTTATATTCCACTGAAAACTGCTGTAATGGAGCTTAAGAAAATTCTATGAGAAATCAGCTTTAGCAAGGAATATTACTTATAGGTGGGGGCTGGAATTTGATGCTCAGTAAACAATCACAGTTATATCAGAGTTCAAAATCACAGGAAATGTTTAAAACAACACTGCAGAACAGTCTCAAATAAAGAAAGAAAAATATCTAAATTAAGCTCAGCTATTATTCCTGACTATATCTAAAAGTAATTACTGTACCCTAGTTAACTTACTTACAAAGCAATGCAAGTGTGTTGAATGGGTCTTCTTGTCAGGTCAAAGACAAAATACAGACTGTTCAGTCTCTCTCTCTCGCTCTCTCTCTCTCTCAGGGATTTCTTAAATTTAAGAATGACAATTTCTTGTCATCTGACTTCAGTTCCCAGGCTCAAAAATAACAACATTTAGCATCCACGTGTGAAAATACATAAATAAGGTCTCTTCTTAGATCCAAGGCAAATGGTGAAAGTCATAAAATAATTTACATTCCTCCACATTTAAAGACAGTACAAAAAACTTCCAGATCTAGACATTATGTCTCCTGTTGCACTGAAACTGAAAGATAACATCTCTTTTATGGTCCAGCCATAAAGTAACTCAATCTCAACTGTTCTTCTGAAGTTAAATTCTTGTGTTGCAGTTGCCATTGTTAAAATATATGCATCTAAACAGTTACAGTAGTGTATATACATTTCTGCTCAGTACTTTCAAAATATCCTTCAGCACACGTCTGTACAATATGACATATAGTTCTAATACATCTGTAACACAATCATCTTACTTGAAGCATGTTGACATTCACAAATGACAACCATTTACAAAATTCCAGATAGCTGGGCTGTCAGTATCTCCTTCAGTCACACTTCTATATAAATCATACTAATATTCACAAATGCCATATAATTATTTACAAAATTCCAGCTAACTGGACTGGCAGCATCTCCTTTTGTTACAATAATCTCTAAAGAATATGTTGTTTTCTATAATGTCTTTAAACATTAATGGTCTCACAAATAAATAGAGAGAGTACTGAACTATATTAAACAATCTAGAGTGCAAACAGCTACGCTACAGAAGCACTTAAAGAACTGAACATGTGAATTTGATAAAGAAAGGTTTTCAGAATGATAACTCAGCAGAATACTTGGGGCAAGGGAAGAGAGGAACACTTACATTAATTGCGTGAGGAAAGTGCAATTGTGTAAACTTGCCATAAATGTAGATGTTCGAGTGTATTCACTGTTGCAGTCATCACACTTGGGTTATCTGCCTGCAGGTAGCCTTCAGTCGGCCTGAATACCAGAGACTTGGTATTTCTGCGTTGGATGCGGTCGCTCCAGGACTGACATCAGTTCGTCAGGGGTATAAAAACAGGCAGCCGACGGCATTACGTCAGTTTTTCTTGTCCCAAATGTCAGGAGCCCCCCAAATAGGGAGATAGGTTATGGTGGGGAAAAGACCACCAGTAAAAAGCAAATACCAATAACAATTCCCCTGAAAGGGGTGAGTAATAGCCATAGGGAGAGGAGAGGAAGGAGAGCTGAGGAAGAAGGAGAGGCGAGGCGAGGAAGAAGGAGAGGCGAGGCGAGGAAGAAGAAGGCGAGGCGAGGAAGAAGGATAGGCGAGGTGAGAGAGAAACCTGGGGCTGGAGGGAAGGAAACCAGGACTGCAACAGTGAATACACTCGAAAATCTACATTTATGGTAAGTGTACACAACTGTACTATGTTCTTCATGTTTCACTGTTGCAGCCATCACACTTGGGTGGATTCCCAAAGCTGAAGGATGGTGGCAGCCAAGAAGAGTTAGGGCTGGCAAGTATACTTTGCAGTACTGCTGTTGCAAAACCTGCCCTGGGTTTGGAAAAGATAGGCAGGTGGTAATGCTTGGTGAAGATGAATACAGAACTCCTGGTAGCGGCTTACAGGATGTCCCTGGTAGGGACTCCCCTGAGAAATGATGTAGAGGTAGATGTTGCACTAGTGGAATGTGTTCCAACCCCCCTGAGGGGTTGGTTTCCCATGGTGCTTGTAGCAGAAATAGATGCAGTGTGCTATCCATTTGGAAATTGTTCGTTTTGAAATGGCCTTGCCCTCTGCCCCTGTTGCAAAGCTGACTAGCACTTGTTCAGATTTTCTGAAGGGTTTAGTCCAATCAAGGTAGAATTTGAGCTGTCTGTGCACATCCAAGAAATGCAGGATCCTTTCCCCTTAATTTGAGGATTAGGGAAGAAAGTTGGCAAATGGATGGACTGGTTGAGAGCCACACTGGACACCACTTCAGGCATAAAGGAAGGGTTAGTCCTGAGGGAAACCCTGTCAGCATGGAAAACAATGAAGGGTTCCACAGCCATAAGTGCTTGTAGCTCAGACACTTCTAGCTGAAGTGATGGCCAGAAGCATGGCTGTTTTCAAAGAGAGGAATTTTAACTCTGCTGATGCTGCAGGTTCAAAGGGGGGAAGCGTGAGCTTTTCCAGTACAAAGTTATGGTCCCAAGCAGGAGTGGGTGCTCTCCTTGGCGGCCTTAAGCAGTTTGCCCCTCTCAGGAACTGTTTGATAAGAGAGTGCGAGAAGAGAGGTGGCTCAGTGTTGAAATGAGCCTAAATGGCTGAGGCATGTATCGTAATGGAGGAGAAGGACAGGCCTTTGTGGAGTAGATCTGCTAAGTAATCAAGGATTAGAGGCAGTGGGGGCATTGTTGTTTAGAATGAATCCAGGAGCAGAACCTTTTCCACTTATCAGAATAGGATTTTCTTGTACTGGGTCTTCTGGCTTCAAGAATGACGTCCAGCACCTGCTTGCTTAGGGTTGTAGGGGAAGAATTCAAGTAATAAGCCAGGCTGCAAGATTTAGGGTTTGCAGCTGCGAATGCAAATCTGTCCCTCCTGCTGAGAGAGCAGGGTTGGGTTCTGGTGTAGGTGCCAGGGTGGCACCGGTGACAGGCTGTGCAGAGTCGGTACTAGTGCTGGCGTGGCCAGTCCGGTGCAATCAAAATTGTCCTTGGTTTGTCCTGTCTTATCTTGAGTAATACTCTTGAAAGAAGGGGCAGAGGGGGAAAGGCATAGCTTGAGAGACTGACCCACTGAAAAGATAGGGCCATCCACTTTCCAGGCCCTGCTGGAGCAGAATTTGCTGAGCTGGTGGTTGAAGGGGGAGGCAAAGAGATCCACATCTGGGGTCCCCCATTTCTGAATCAGAAGGTTGAAGGTGCTGGGCTCCAATTGCTACTCATGTGGGTGTAGGAGATTTCTGCTCAAGTCGTCTGCCAGGGAGTTTTGTTTGTCTGGCAGGAATTCAGCTTGCAGATGGACTTGCATGTCCAAGGCAGTGTTCCACAGGGCCATGGCTAACCTGCACAGTGGGTATGAGTGGGTCCCTCCTGCTTGCTGATGTACCACATAACTGTGGTGTTGTCTGTTTTTGTTAGTAGTTGCCCTGGAAGCAGTAGGGATCTGAAAGCTGTCAGGGAGTTCTGCACAGCTAGCATCTCTTTTTGGTTGATGTGCAGATCAATTTGACTTGGGCTCCAGTGGCTCTGAATGCATTTGCCATACATGTGTGCTCCCCAGGCACAGTCTGATGCATCTGTGGTTAGGGTTTGGGCGGTGTGGCGTTTAGTAAAAAGCAGTCCCTTGTTGTGGTTACATGCTTCTTCCCAACAAAGGAACTCTGTCCTTAGACAGGGTATGATAGGAATGACTATTTCCAAGTCCTGAGAATGATGGCACCAAAGACTTTTTAAGTACCACTGAAGTTTCCTCATATGCACTCTTGCATATGGAATTAGCAGTATACACCCTAGGACCTGCAGTATTTTTCTTGCTGACAGCTGGGTTCTGGTGACCATTTGTTTGAAGTAGGCTGTCAGATAGACTTACTTTTCTGAAGTGAGGAATGCCATCTGGGATGTTGTGTCCAAGTTTGTTCCCAGGAATACAATCTTTTGACTGGGTACCAGTTTTGATTTCTTTTCGTTGATGGTGTATCCCAAGGAAGTGAGAAGGTTTTCACAAATGTCAGGTGCGGCAACAGCAATTCCTGACTGTCCGCCTGAATCAGGCAGTCATCCAAATACGAGTAAATTTGGCTATTTCTCTGCCTGCAGTATGCAATGGCTGGATCCAGGCATTCTGCGACTACTCTGGGTGCAGTAGATAAGCCAAAGGGAAGTGCAGAGAACTGATAATGCATAGATCCTGCCAAGAAATGTATATTCTTCCTGCATGACTCCCTTATGGGGATGTGCAGATAGGCTTCTTTCAAGTCTAGGGTGACTAACCAGGCATCCTTGGCTAGCATAGGTAGGAGCTGTTGCAGGGTAAGCATTTTGAATTTTGGTACCACCAGGAAGGCATTGAGAATAGAAAGATACACGACTGGATGTCAACAGCCCTCTTTCCTGGCTACCAGGAAGAGTCTTGAGTAAAATCCTTGACCCCACTGTTTTACTGGAACCGGCTGAATAGCTCTGATATTGAACAGTAGAAGTACTTGGCTTTGAGCCTCTGCCCACTGGTTTGGAGGAAGGTCTGGAAACCCGCTTGGCGTTGGCAGTGAGTGGAATAAAATTTGTACCCCTGGGATACAATGTTGAGGACTCATCGGTCCTGTGTGATGGACATCCAGTTTCTTGCATGAAGGGCAAGTTTTCCTCCTAGGAGCACAAGCAATTGGGCAGGGCTGGGGAGTGGAGTAAAAAAGTCATTGTGAGTTTTTTTCGGTAAGGAGGTGGCTTACCACTCTGTGTTTTAGGGTGGGGGAACTCCATTGCTTAGATCTTTGCATATCCTGAGACTGTAGTCTGGGTGGTCTGTTACCCCTGGGTCTGGTTTGAGAAGGCCTGGAGGGGGCTGGAAAGGACCAGTGTTTGGAAGGGCAATGCATACTGAACCTAGGGGGTTGCACTTGTAAGAATTCTTTAACAGTCTGCATAGACTTAGCTTTTTCTTCCATCTTTTTGAGAACCTCTTCTGCTTTGGTGCCAAACAAACTGTCCTTGTTCAAAGGCACATCTTAGTAACTTAGATGTGACACGGTCTGGCAAGGTCTGCTCCTTGAGCCAAGCATGTCTTCTCAGCACAAAGCCAGTGACTGCTGCCCAGTAAGATAATTCTAGGGCATCAAAGCCACACTGCAAAGTATGCTTGCTGTCCTGGCTTGCAGAGTGCATAAGCTCCAGCAAATCTTTATTTTCTGCACAGTCTGTAAAGGTTGCCACTTTCTGTTTAATAAGTTGCATAATATGTTGCTGGTACTTCAGCATGTGAAACTGACAATTCAATGCCCTAACAGCCAGAGTTGCAGAGGTATATACCTTCTTACTTCATCTGTCCAAAGCTCTGGAATCCCTGTCCGAAGGGGTGGGATTCTTGGCTGTAATTGCCTTGATACCTTTAGACCCCTGGGAAATTATCTCTGGGTCAGCAGTAGGATTTTTGAAAAGAAATTTGTGAGCGTCAGGTACTCTGTAGTACCTGTCTTGTTTCCTAGAGGCAGGAGGTAAAGTGTCAGGAGCAAGATTGGAATCCATAAAAACATCAACAACATCCAGGACAGGGGGAATTGCTAAAGGCCTGTGCTGAGCCAACTCTAGGAATTCTCAGAGTCTCTTTTTGGACTGAGGATAGTCTTGGCATTCCCAGTGGAAATGCTCTCTTAAGGTATCCAAGGTTTCACCAAATGAAAAATCCTCTGGAGGGGAGGCAGAGGGAATAGATTCCTCTGCATCTGAATCCTCATAAGCAGATAAGGGCATGTCTTCATAATCAGAAACCTCAGAGTCATCGGGCTCCTAGTCTGTAGAAGCTGTAGGGGACTGGTCTCTTTCTCTTAGCAGGGGAAGGCCGGCTTCCCCTAATCGGCGTAACAAGGTCTTCAGCCATTCTAAGCATTTATTTTTGTGGCATGGGAACAGGTGCATGTGCTTTGGTTGTCTGTTTTCCAGGCATAGTGCGTACTCTGGGCCTAAGAAACTTGGTAGTTTTAGATAAAAAAAGAAGTCATCAGTTTGAGTCGAACATCAGTTGAGCGAAAAACTGCCTCAGAAGCAGATGCCTGCACAGCGGCTCCGGACCCATCCAAGGTAGAGACATCCGCAGGTTCCATAGTCGAAGAAGAGTCTCGCGGCATACCGGACTCCGAATGGGTCCGTAGAGGCCTGCACATCCACTGAAGGGGGCATCAGGGGCTGTGAAAGTGTCTCACGGAGTACCGGTAGGACTGGCGACTAGCCTAATGGAAGAGTCATCAGCAGTTTTGGACCTATGCGGTCTGTTTTTATCCTTAAGTTTTTTCGGAATATTGGTAGTCAGGTGGCTTACCGAAGCCATTTTGGAATACGGAGATCGAGAATGAAAGAATTTAGCAACAAAGAGTGCCCGGCGACGAATGGTTCGGACATTAAACAAGGCACAAAACAGACAGCGAGGTACATCGTGGTCTGGGCACAACAGGTGGCAGAGTAAGAATGAAAATCTCTGTGAGGTATTTGCTTTCCACAGGCAAGACAGTTGTTAACTTTTTCTGACATCGGTTAGAGCAAGAAAAAAGGATCCCCAACAGGGTACTTAGCTTTAGAAGTCTTAAGGATCAATCAATTCATAAACAAAAATTCAGGTAACGGCCAAACGGCACTTGCGAACTGCTTTTGCTTCGGGCTCCTTGGCAAGAAAAAAAATGATGTAATGGCGTTGGCTGCCTGGTTTTATACCCCTGACGACATGACGTCAGTCCTGGAATGAACATCTGACGCAGAAATACTAAGTCTCTGGTATTCGGGCCGACTGAGGGCTACCTGCAGGCAGATAACCCAAGTGTGACGACTGCAACACTGAAACACGAAGAACATCTCCAATAGTAATGGAAGAGGATAAAAAAAAGACAGTGATAAATTTATAGTACTAAGGGGCTACTGGCAAGATAGGAGGATTACACTGGCATGTATTTGTATTCCACCGAAAACTGCTGTAATGGAGCTTAAGAAAATTCTGTGACAAATAATCAGCTTTCAGCAAGGAATATTACTTGTAGGTGGGGGCTGGAATTTGATTTGCAATAGTGAAAGTGTGTCTGGTGGGCCCAGAAAGGAAAACATAACCAGGAAGCATAGATTTTTAAATAAATTTATGAAAATATTTGGCATAGAAGACGTGAATTCAGTATTAGGAGTTCGGACTAAATTTAAATATTATTCCCCAAGATACAAAAACTGGGCTAGCCTAGAAAGAATTTGCATTTCACAGGAACATACGCATTTAATTGAAGGTCTTGATATGCGCCCAATAACTATTTCAGATCATGTGCCAGTAATAGCTAAAGTAAAAAGACAGGGTAATGAAATAAAAATGAGCCACCCGTCTATCACTGTTGAAGAGAGAGGAATTTAAGGAATGGGCAGAGGAAATTATTCGGGAGCCATTACAGAAGATAGAAATTTCTTCTGAAAATATAGCAAGGGAGTGGGATAAAATTAAAGTGGAGTTTAAAAATAGGGTGGAAATAAAAAGATATGGTTAAGAAGTACGAATTATTTAGACTGACTGTATTGCAAAATGGGGAAACTCTCATAAAAAAAAAAAAGAGGACCAACGGCAGAATGCTAAACAGAAAATAAGACATTACCTTTATAATATGCACAAATTAAGAAAGATCGCCGTTAAGCAACTGTTTTGTGATAAGAACTCTAGAGCACAAAAATGTTTAGCACAATGACTCAGGCAACAGAAAGTGGAAAGGGCGGTCACCAAACTTAAGGAGCCAGTAACAAGGAAGATAATAAGGGATCCTGTAGAAGTATTGAAAAATATTTTGGAAATTCCCTGCTTTATATAGACTTTCACAGAAATATGGAAATCAAGAAA
This sequence comes from Protopterus annectens, assembly GCF_019279795.1. NCBI lineage: Eukaryota > Metazoa > Chordata > Ceratodontiformes > Protopteridae > Protopterus > Protopterus annectens. The sequence goes on from NC_056745.1 coordinate 217,279,108, forward strand.
AGGTACAAATGGAAACATTTATGGAAGAATTAAATACACCAAGGTTAGAGGTACAAGAGGCTCAATTACTAACAGTTAGGACAGGAAATGAGATAAAAATGGTGATGTACAACCAATCTATAGGAAAGTCTCCAGGAATAGATGATATTCCTGTAGAATTTTGGAAGCTAGGAGGGAAAAAACTGATAAAAATCTGGAAGGTTTTGTTTAACAGTATTTTAAGAGGAGAAGTAACAACATCCTGGAAGAAAGCGGTAGTAGCTGTTATTACGTGAAGAGGGTGAAGGTCCATCATATCCAGCTTCATACAGGCCCACTTCAATACTGAACCACAAATTTACAGTGTTTATGTCTATAATGACCAAAATACATGGCAAAAGTGATGCCAAAACTGATAGATCTGGATCAACATGGTTTTCTGGAATGGAGGTAAACATTTGACAACATTAACAGAACAATGATGATCTATAGGGAAGCAGAATTTAAGAAAATAGCATTGTTGTTGGTGGGTCCTGATGCAGAGAAAGTATTTGACACAGTAAGCTTGGACTTTATGCACACAGCAACAGAAACATTTGTATTCCCTGATAAAATTATAAGGTTGATTAGGAGGATACATGACTGATCGGAGGCGAAAATGAAAGTGGGTGGGGTCCTCTATGATATTCTCTGCTTGAGCAGAGGAGCCAGGCAGGGTTGATGTCTGCATTATATTTAGTACCACTGGCAAACAAAATAAGGGACTCAAATTCAAGGATACAGTTGGTATGGTAGTCAAGAAAAGATGAATATTTGCAGATGACATTTTATACCAGACAAAACCAGAGGGGACATTACAGTGCTGTGGAACATAATGAAACAATTTCAAGTCTTTCCAAGATACAAAATTAATAAAGCTAAAACAAAGGCAGCAGCAGTAAATTATGGACACGCATATGAACTGGTTCAGCAATATCCATATTTATGGGGACATGATAAAAAGTATTTAGGACTAAAGATTAAAAATGATTCTGGAGTAGCACCTAAGAATATGAGGGAAGAGACTAAACAAAAGATAACACAAAAAAACTGAGAAAATGGAAGCTTTGTTATATGGATAGTAAGATACAAGCAGTTAAAATGTTTTTAATCCCACTAGTCTTACACACAGGTCAGGAATATTTTATCAATCACAGGAGAAGTTGTGGATAGCAATTAGTAAAGAGCTGAAGAACGTTATCTGGGAAAGGAAGACGGCAAAAGTTTAGTGGGATAAGCTGATTCTTTCAGCAGAACAGGATGGATTAGGATTACCCGATTTGAAGGGGTACTTCAAAGGAACACATTTAAACACTTATACATAAAACACAATCAGAAAACTACAATTCAAAGTAGAAAGAGATGATGATGAAATGAGGGGGGGGGGGGCTCAAGTAAAGTACAGTTGTGTACGCTTACCATAAATGTAGATGTTCAAATGTATTCACTTGTTGCAATCATCACATTCGTGGCATCCCTGCCAGGGTAGCCCTCGCCCGGCCTGGATACCAGAGACTTAGTATTTCTGTGTTGGTTGCTGTCACTTGAGGACTGACATCAGGTCGTTAGTAGTATACAGTAAGGCAGACTACTCCATTATATCAGTTTTTCTTGCCCTAACCTGTCAGGAGCCCCCAAGTAAGAGGCCAGGTTCTGATGGAAGAAACCCCACCAGTAGAAAATAAATACTAATATGTCCCTTGAAAGGAAAGGAGAACAAGTTAGAATGGTAATTAAAGGAGAAAGAAGAAAATGGGGGTGGGGGGAGCAGAATTGCAACAGTGAATACACTCGAACATCTACACTTATGGTAAGTGTACACAACTGTACTATGTTCATAGTGTTTCACTGTTGCAGTCATCACATTTGGGTTGATTCCCAAAGCTGAGGAAAAGGGTGGAGCCAGTCAATGAAACTAGGGGCTGGCTAGTATGCCCTGCAAGACTGCAGAGGCAAACTCTGCCCGGGATTTGGAGAAGAGAGGCAGGTGGTAATACTTGGTAAAAGTGTGAACAGATGTCCAGCTGGCAGCCTCCAGGATGTTCCTGGTGGGGACTCCACTGAGGAAAGCCACAGAGGTGGAGGCTGCTCTGGTGTAGTGTGTCCTCACCCTCATGGGGGTGTCTTTCCATGCTGTTTGTAGCAGAAATGGATGCAGTGTGCTATACATTTGGAAATGGTTTGTTTGGAGATGGCTTTGCCTTCTGCCCCTGTAACAAAGCTAACCAGCAACTGATCAGACTTTCTGAAGGATTTAGTCCTGTCTAGATAGAATCTGAGCTGCCTGTGCACATCTAGAGATAAAAGAATCCTTTCCCCCCTTGTTCTGGGGATTAGGAAAAAAGGCGGGCAAATTAATGGATTGGTTGAGAGCCACACTGGACACCACTTTGGGCATGAAGGATGGGTTAATTCTGAGGGATACCCGGTCTGCATGGAAGATGATGAAGGGTTCCACAGCCATGAGTGCTTGCAGCTCAGAGACTCTTCTGGCTGAAGTGATGGCCAGAAGGAATGCCGTCTTCCAGGAGAGAAAGTTTATCCCTGCAGAAGCTGGTTCGAAAGGGGGCAGGGTGAGCTTTTCCAATACGAAGTTAAGGTCCTATGCTGGTGTTGGTGCCCTTCTGGGTGGTCTCAAGTTGCTAGCCCCTCTTAGAAACTGTTTGATCAAAGGGTGTGAGAAAAGGAGCTGCTCAATGGGAAAATGAGCAGAAATAGCAGAGGCATGCATTTTTATACAGGAGAAAGAGGCCACTGTGTAGTAGGTCAGCTAAGTAATCCAGGATGAGAGGGAGGGGTGTGCTGTATTGGCTCCCTTAGCCTGGATCCGGGTGCAGAACCTTTTCCATTTATCAGCATAAGGCTTCCTGGTGCTAGGACGTCTGGCCTCAAGGATAACATCCAGAACTGGTTTACTGAGGATGGCAGATTGGTTTGGGGTTGGGGAATAAGCCAAGCTGCCAAACTGAGTGTTTGCAATTGGGGATGTAAGAACTCCCCTTCCCACTGGGTCAGAAGGGTTGGAATCTGAGGAAGATGCCATGGGTGTAGCGAGGATAGGCTGCACAGCAAGGGGTACCAGTGCTGGTGGGGCCAGTCTGGAGCTATAAGAATGGTCCTTAGTTTTTCCTTCCTTATTTTGAGCAGTACCCTGGGAATGAGCGGTAGGGGAGGAAAAGCATAGACCGATAGACTGACCCAGGGGAAGGACAGGGCATCCACTTTCCAAGCCATGCAGTGAGGCTCCCTGGTTCAGAATTTGCTGAGCTGATGGTTGGTGTGGGAGGCAAAGAGGTCGACCTTCGGGGTTCCTCATTTCTGAGTTATTAAGGTGAAGGTACTTCTACTGTGGGTCCAGAAAATTTCTGCTTAATTGGTCTGCCAGAGAGTTGAGAGAGCCTGGTAGGAACTGTGCTAACAGGTGTAGTTGCATAGCAGAGGCTGTATGCCAAAGGCTCATGGCCAGCCTGCATACAGGGTAGGAGTGAGTACCTCCCTGCTTGTTGATGTACCACATCAGAGTGGTATTGTCTGTTTTGATCAGGAGAGCCCATGGAGAGAGAAGGGTCTTGAAACCTATCAAGGTGTGCTGCACAGCCATCATCTATTTTTGACTGATGTGCAGAGGGATTTGCTGTGGACTCCATTGGCTCTGTAAGCACTTGCCGTTCAGGTGTGCACCCGAAGCATAGTCTGATGCGTCTGTGGTGAGTGTCTGGGAGGCAGAGGGTGGGGAGAAAGACATTCCCTTGTTGTGGGAGCATGGTGTTGCCCACCAAAGGAAAATATTTTCTGAGGCAAGGAATTATAGGTAGAAGAGTTTTTAGGTCTTGAGAGTGTTGGCACCAAAGGCTCTAAGTACCACTGAAGTTTCCTCACATGCACTCTGGCATATGGAATGAGTAGTATGCAAGATGCCATGAACCCCAGAGCTTGCAGGATCTTCCTTGCAGTTAACTGGGGCCTGGTGGCTAGTTGATAGAAGTAGGCTGTCAGGAAAATTTGTTTCTCTGGAGTAAAGTATGCCATCTGGGAAGCTGGGTCCAGACTTGCTCCCAGGAAGATTATCCTTTGGGTGGGCACCTGTTTGGATTTCTTTTCGTTGATTTTGTACCCTAGAGAGGTTATTAGGGTCTTTACAGAGGCCAGGTCCTTCAGCAGCTTCTCCTGGCTGTCTGCCTGAATAAGGCAGTCATCTAAGTATGGGTAAATTTGAATATTTGTCTGCAAATGGCAATGGCCACAGCCAGACATTTTGTAAAAACTCTGGGAGCAGTAGATAGGCCAAAGGGAAGCGCAGAGAACTGAAAGTGTTGAGATCCTGCCCTGAAGCGGAGATATTTCCTGCATGATTCCCTGATAGGAATGTGGAGGTAGGCCTCTTTTAGATCTAGGGTAGCAAGCCAAGCGTCCTTGGAGAGCATGGGTAAGCAGCTTCTGGAGGGTGAACATTTTTGAAATCACCGGGAAGGTGTTTAGAATGGATTCTGGGCACCAGAAAAGGTCTGGAGTAGAAACCTTGGTCTATCTGTTCTGCAGGACCATGCTCTACTGCCCTCATAAAGAGTAGGGAAAGGATTTGCTTTTGAGCCTCTGCCCACTGATTTGGTGGTAGATCTGGGAACCCTTTTGGATTTGGAAGGGTGTGGAAGGAAAATTTGTATCCCTGAGATACAATGTTCAGAACCAGTGGTCATTGGTAATGGTGGCCAGGGAATTGAGTGAAAGGAGAGTTTTCCACCTAGGGGTAAGTGAAGGTGGGCAGAGGGAGGGGGTGGAGGAGATGGGTCATTGTGAGTTTTTACCATAAGGGGGTGGCTTTGAACTCCCTGGTTTTGAAGTGGCCATAGTCCACTGCTTAGATCTCTGCATTCCCTGGGCTGCTGTCTGGGGCTTCTGTTTCCATGGGGCCTACGCTGGGCCGGTTTACTGGGAGCAGGAAAAGAACCAATGTTTGGAGGGACAATGCCTGCTGAACTAAGGGCACTGGACCTGCAAGAAATCCTTAACTGTTCGCACAGATTTTGTTTTTTCTTCAGTCTTTTTTAAGACCTCTTCTGCCTTAGTGCCAAGTAAGTTATCTTTGTGCAAGGGGGCAACCAACAATTTAGACTTGACATGATTTGGCAGGGGCTGTTCCTTAAGTCATGCATGCCTTCTAATGACAGATCAAGTAACTGCCGCCCAGCAAGAAGCTTCTAGGACGTCAAAATCACAGTGCAAGGTGCGTTTAGTTACTTGACTTGCAGAATGCATTAACTCTTGTAAATCTTTAGATTCTGCCCAAGCAGGAAAGGAAGACATTTTTTGTTTAAGGAGTTCCAAGGTATGTTGCTGAAATTTCAGCATATGGAACTGACAATTTAGTGCCCTGACAGCAAGAGTAGCTGAGGTGTATACTTTCTTACCCCATCTGTCCAAAGCTCAGCAATCCCTGTCTGGGGGGTGGGATTCTTAGTAGAGATTGCTTTAATTCCTTTTGGCCCTTGAGGAATGACCTCAGGGTCAGCTGTAGGATTTTTAAGAAGATATTGGTGGGAGTCAGGGACTCTATAGTACCGGTCTGGTTTTCTGGGAGCAGGAGGAAGGGTGTCAAGAGTCCAGCTGGATTCGAGGAAAACATCCTCCACAACATCCAAGACTGGGAGGATGGGCAAAGGTCTGTGTTGTGGAAGATCTAAGAATTCCCCGAGTCTCTTTTTAGACTGAGGTTAGTCTCGACTCTCCCATTGGAAATGCTCCCTTAAGGTATGCAGGGTTTCCCCACAGGAAAAATCCTCTGGGAGAGAGGCTAAAGGAATGGAATCCTCTGTATCAGAATCCTCATAAGTGGAGAGGAGTTACATGTCTTCATATTCAGATGCATCAGATTCATCCGACTCTTGTTCAGACAAAACTACAGGGGACAGATCTCTTTTTTTTTGCAGGGGGTAGCTTGGCTTCCCCTGATCAGCATAAGGTCTTCCACCATTTTAAGCATCTGAGACTGAGACAAGGTAGCAGGTACCTGAGAGTGGGTCCTTAATTTCTTGGGTGTGGTTCGTACCCTGGGCCTAAGAAACTCGGTAGTTTTAGAAAGAACGGTAGTCTTGACAGAAGACGTCAGTTTGTGTCGAGATTCGGTAGTGCGAAGAACTTCCTCGGAAGCCGGTGCCTGCTCAGCGGCTCCGGACCCATCCAAGGTTGAGACGACCGCAGGATCCTTAATCGAACAGTTAGTTATGTACTCACCATAACGATCGATGTATGTGGTCCATCTCGCCTACATTCCTTACTCACGGGTTCGGAGACGAGAATCGGCTCCGACTCGGCCAAAACTTCTCTAGCATGAAGTCTCTAATTGGCTGGGCTAACCCGGTATCCCAGGATGCACCTCGCCCTAGCCCCAGATCTTGTTTGCAATCATAACACTCATAACCTATACTCAATAAACACCGGAAGAAATTCCAGCCAGATAAGGGAACCAAATCACTGACCTTGAAGGGTCTACAGAGCCAATATTCTTCCAAATCCTGTAGGAAGGGGGCAGGTGGGAGGGTACGTAAAAATGTAGGCGAGATGGACCACATACATCGATCGTTATGGTGAGTACATAACTAACTGATGTTATGTGGTCCTATCTCGCCTACATTCCTTACTCACGGGACAGCCTCCCCAGCGCCTCTATCCTGGGAGGCTCATAAGAAGATACTCCTGAGAACCGTGGAACCAAAGGAAGTCCGGCCCCTAGAAGCCACGTCCAGCTAGTAATGAGTAATAAAGGTGTTGGGAGAAGCCCAAGTGGCCGCAGCACAAATATCATCCAAGGAAAGCCTAGCATGGATATAGACATAGCCCTGGTAGAATGAGCCTTGACAGGGAAAGGTGAAGTTCTGTCTGATGATGAGTAGATGAATGAAATACAATCTTTAATCCATTTAGAAATTGTGCACTTGGAAATAGGACAATCTGCCCTGTTCTCTGAAAAGGATACAAACAGTTGATCAGATTTCCTAACATGCATAGTCCTATGTAAATAAAATCTCAGTTGTCTGTGCACATCCAACTGATGAAACCTGAACTCTGCTTTGTTGGAAAAGTTCAGAAAAAACACTGGTAGCTCAATAGATTGGTGGAGATTGACAGTGGATGACACCTTCGGAAGGGAGGACGGGTTAAGCCTCAGGGAAACTCTGACCTAATGAAAGATCAAATACGGGGGTTTAATGGACAAGGCTTGAAGTTCTGATACCCTCCTGGCCAATGTAATGGCTATCAGAAAGGCCGTCTTCCAAGATAAGAATTTTAAGTCGCAAGAGGCAGCCGGTTCAAAGGGTGGTGACGTAATAGCTTGTAGCACAAGGTTCAAGTCCCATAGCAGTACAGGTTCAGAAACTGGGGGACGAAGCAACCAAGCACCTTTTAGAAAGGCTTTACAGAGTTTGAGGCCCATAAGATAGGGCTCATAAGATGTGTGAAAACTGGAAATTGCAGCCAACTGTACTTTAATGGTAGCGGGCATGGAGCCCTGATGGAACAACATGGCTAAAAAAATCTAAGACCGACAGAATAGGGGCTGTGAAGGGGTCCAAACCTTGGGCCTGAGCCCAAATGGAGAATCTCCTCCATTTGCTGGAATAAATCTTCCTGGTGGAAGACTTATGAGAAGAAGACAAGATGTGCACCACTTCAGGTGAAAAGGAATGTCGCCTGACTAGCGACGGAAGTGGAGCAGCCAGGCTGTCAACCTGAGAGTTCGCAGGGATGGATGAAGTTGTCCTGACATGTGAATCAGGAGGTCCGGCACTGGGTCCAGAGTCCACGGACCATCCAGTGCGTACCGTTGAAGAAAGGGAAACCATACTTGTCGAGGCCAGTGTGGTGCAACAAGGATAATCCTGCTTCCCAAGGATATGGCTTTCTGTATCACTCTTGGTAACAGAGGAAACGGAGGGAAAGCCTAGACCAGACTGGGGGAACAATCGTGAACTAGAGCATCCCTGGGTGATTCCCCCTGTGGGGGGATCAGAGTGAAGTACTTGCTGCATTTGGCACTGAGGGGGCTGGCGAAGAGATCGCAGCAAGGCTGACCCCACCATTTTAAGATCTAAACCGCCACTAGGTTGTTCAGGGACCACTCGTGAGGCATCAGAATAGCTCTGCTTAGCCTGTCCGCTATCACGTTGGACTTCCCCGGAATGTGCATTGCCACTAGAAACAGTTGGGAAGACACTGCCCACTGCCACACTCGCATGGCCTCTCTGCAGAGGGGACAAGATTTGGTTCCCCCCTGCTTGTTCAGGTACCACACTACGGACACGTTGTCAGAGTGAATTGCAATCCTTCCCAGAGGTAGAGAGTCCTGGAGTGCTTGCAACACCAGAAACACCGCTCTCATCTCCAGAACACTGATGTGCAAGTGTACCTCGTGATCTTGCCAGGTGCCTTGGACCGCCCTGCCTAGTTAATGCCCCTCCCACCCCATCTGGGAGGCGTCCGTGGCCACTGGAGACATAGGAACCAAGCTCCTTCCTCTGTCCAGATTGGAGGAGCGTAGCCACCAGAGGAAGTCCTGTTTGCATCGCTCTGTGAGAAGTATCAAGTGGGAAAGAGGAAGCATTTGAAAGGACCACTGAACCGACAGGAGCCACTGTAGGATCTGCATGTGTAACCTAGCCAGAGGTACCAGCATGATGGTGGAGGCCATGGATCCCAAGAGCTGAAGAACTAACCTGGCCGGAACTTTTCTGAGGGGCAACATTGCGTGGATCTGAGACTGCAACACTCTTATCCTGTCCTGTGGCAGAAAGGCGCGCATCTGAATAGAGTCTAGCTCTGCGCCTATAAAAACAACACGCTGTGAGAGCTGCAAGGCAGACTTTTCCCAGTTCACAGTAATTCCTAGATGTTGGCAAAGTGAGATGGTCGTCTCCCTGGCTTGAACGAGCAGATGCCTGGTGGGGGTGGCGAGAAGCCAGTCGTCCAGATACGGAAACACCTGGAATCTTAGATGTCTCAAGTGAGCCGTCACCATTGCCAAACACTTGGTAAACACCCTGGGGGCTGTGGTGAGACCAAAGGGCAGGGCACGAAACTGTAAGTGGCTGGCTCCTAGCCGGAAGCGTAAATGACTCCTGGATGCCTTCTCCATTTTGATGTGATAGTAGGCATCCTTGAAATCGATGGAGAACATCTATACTCCTTTCTTCAGCAGTGGAAAAATGGACTGAAGTGTGACCATTCGGAACTTGGACTTCAGAACGTAGCGATTCAATCGACTGAGATCCAGAATGGGTCTCAGGTCCCCTGTCCTTTTTGACACCAAAAACAGTCGTGAGTAAGTTCCTGATCCGATATGGTCTGAGGGGACTGGCTGGATGACTCCTTTTTCTAGCATCTTTGCAACTTCTAGTGCTGCTTGATCCTGTTGACTGGGTGGGACGTCCGGGATCCTTCTGACTGGAGGGGGTGTTGATGCAAAGGGAATAGTGTAACCTCCGGTAACTATTCAGAGCACCCAACGATCCTGGGTGATGCTTTCCCAGGCTTCCGGATGCAACGAAATTCAGCCCCCGAATAGCAGAGTCGGGCAACACCTCAGGAACGCTGGAAGGAAGAACCGTGAAAGGAATCGCAGTCTCCCGAGTTGCACAGGCCTCCTGTGCCTCTAGGACGGCATCTTCCGGAATAATCTCGCCCCCCCCCCCCGCCTTTGGAGGGGGACTCACCTTGAGCTGGAGGAAAGGACCTCTGAGACTTTTTGAGCCACATCTTCCCTCCTCTCTGAGCCTTGGGATAAGGCCTACAGGGGAGAGAAAAAGGGCCCCTACGGCAGATAGGGTCTTTCCCTCCTGTTCGTATCCGGTGAGGGTGACTTTCACTTTGGGTCCGAAGAGAGAGGACCCGTCAGTGAAGGAAGACTTAAAGGCCTCTGCGAAATGACACAGGCATATCCAGGCTTTCCTTCTGAGAGCTACGCCTGAGCTAGCTGCCCTACTCGCCCCTTCGGCTGCATAAGATATGAGCCTCATAGACAAGTTGACAATGGACGCTAGGGTAGACAAAGTACAGTTTTGTACCTACCATAAATGTAGATGTCCGAACAGGATAGCATCTGCAGTCATAACAAATGGGTTGTCCTGTCGTCAGGCAGCCCTTCGGTCGGCCGGATTCCAAAGTCTGGGTCTGGCCTCGGCTGGTGTCGCACTTCACCCGACGTCATCTCTGCTGGTCTTCGGGTATAAAGGCATCAGCCGACGCCATTTTCCTCAGTGTTTCTTGCCCCAGATGCCAGTTGCCCTTTTGGAAAGCTAAATTTTGGATAAATGCCAATGTTTCCAAAAAAGTAGAAGGCAAACAAACAATAAGCATGTATGTACATATATACAAACAAATACACCATAAGAGACCCCCCCTAGCTAGCTATTAGGAGGGTAAATACCCTAGGAGTACCACAGAGGGGAAGGAGGGTGGGTAATCCTGACTGCAGATGCTATCCTGTTCGGACATCTACATTTATGGTAGGTACAAAACTGTACTATGTCCTTCAAGGATGCATCTGCAGTCATAACAAATGGGTAGAATACCATAGCCAAACTAGGGGAGGAGGAAGAAGAATTATGGTGTAGTTAGGATCCCTTGCAATACAGCAGTGGCAAACCCTGCTCGGGATCTAGAGTATAGAGGTAAGTTATAATGCTTGGCAAATGTATGCATGGAGGTCCAAGTAGCCGCCTCAATAATGTCCTTAGTTGCCACTCCTCGTAAGAAAGCTGTGGTAGTGGCTGTAGCCCTTGTAGAGTGAGGTCTTATGTTCTGTGGAATTGGTTTTCCATGGTAGGAGTAACAGAATCTTATGCAATTTCCTATCCATTTGGAGATTGTCTGTTTGGAAATTGCTTTTCCTTCCCTTCCTGTTGCATAGGCTACTAACAGCTGGTCAGTTTTTGTTACCTTTGGTTCTGTCCAGGTAGTAGCGTAACTGTCTATGTACATCCAAGGTATGCAGCAGTCTTTCCCCCCTGTTCTGTGGATTGGGAAAGAAGGTAGGTAGGTGGATTGCCTGGTTTAGAGACACTCTGGATACCACCTTAGGCATAAATGTAGGATTAGTTCTCATGGACACTCTATCTTGATGGAAGATTAGGAAGGGTTGTACTGCCATTAAGGCCTGTAGCTCTGAAACCCTCCTTGCTGAAGTAATTGCCAGTAGGAAAGCAGTTTTCCATGATAGGTGTTGAAGATCTGCTGTTGCTGCTGGTTCAAATGGAGGGAGTGTCAATTTTTCTAGCACAAAGTTCAAGTCCCATGCTGGTAATGGTGGTTTCCTAGGAGGTTTTACATTCTTGATTCCTCTGAGGAACTGTCTGAGTAGAGGGTGTGAGAAGACAGGGGGACTGAAGCTGTATTCTGCAGAAATAGCTGATGCATGTATCTTGATGGAGGAATAGGACAGGCCTGTATGGAGAAGCTCTGCCAAGTACTCCAGGATGTTAGCAATATCTATCTTGACACATCTTTTCCTCTTTCAGTACTCCAAATGACAAACCTTTTCCATTTTCCTGCATAGTTCCTTCTTGTTGAAGGTCTGCGGGCTTCAAGGATAATGTCTTTAACCCTTTGGGATAAATCTGGGTTAGTTGCTGTTATGTGATGTTCCAGGCAGTCAGTTGCAGAGTTTTTAGGTTTGGATGCATGATGTTGTAGTTGTTCTGAGTTAACATCAAAGGCATCAGGGGTAGTGTCCACATTCTCCCCCGAGACATGCTCCTCAGTAATGGATACCAGTGTTGTCTTGGCCAATTCGGAGCTATCAGAAATATCCTTGGACGTTCCTCTTTGATTTTCAGTAGTACCTTGTGCATCAAAGGAAGAGGTGGAAATGCATATGCTGTCAGGCCTTTCCAACTGAAGGATAGAGAGTCCACCTTCCATGCAAGTGGGTGGTATGTCCTTGTGCAGAATTTCTTGAGCTGGTGATTGAGTGGGGATGCGAATAGGTCTATTTGTGGCATTCCCCATATTTTTGTGATGGCCTTGAAGATGTCCGGGTGTAGCATCCATTCGTGAGCATCCGAGGTAGTTCTGCTTAACATGTCTGCTAGGATGTTTTCTTTTCCCGGTACAAACATTGCCTGTAACTGGATGTTGTAGCTCAGAGCCATATTCCAAAGGTCCAGAGTCATTCTGCATAGGGGGTATGAATGAGTGCCTCCCTGTTTGTTGATGTACCACATGACTGTGGTGTTGTCTGTCCTTATCATTAAATGGCCTTCTTTGAGGAAAGGTCTGAAATTCTGGATTGCTAGTTTTACTGCCAGCATTTCATTTGATTTATGTGCAGGTGCAGCTGGTCTGGAGTCCATAATCCTTGTATGCATTTGTCCAACAGGTGTGCCCCCCAGCCTAGGTCTGAGGCGTCTGTTGTGATGGTTTGGCTTGCTTGAAAGTTGTGGAAGGGCAAGCCTTGGTTTGACTGGCATGCTTGAGCCCACCATAGGAACTCCTGTTTCAGGCATGGGATTAGTGAGATTTCGGTTTCTAAGCTGTGCCTGTGTTGAGACCATAAATTCTTTAGGTACCACTGTAGTTTTCTCATATGCAGTCTGGCATGGGGGATCAGGATTATGCATGGTGCCATGAAGCCCAAGGCCTGCAGTACTTTTCTTGCTGTTAGTTTGTTCTGCTTTGTTAATGCCAAGAAGTAAAGAGGGAGTTGTTCTTGTTTTTCTGCAGTTAGGAATGCCATCTGTTTTACTGTGTCCAATTCCGCACCCAAGAATGTTCTTGTTTGGGATGGTATCAGTCTTGACTTTTTTAAATTGACTGTGTATCCCAGAGCTTGTAGTAAGTTTGTCAACTTGCTTTTGTTGTCCGCTTGTATCAGGCAGTCGTCCAGGTATGGATAAATTTGGATTCCCTGTAGCCTGCAGTGAGCGATTACTGATGCCAGGCATTTTGTGAATACTCTGGGCGCAGTAGATAAGCCAAAGGGCAATGCTGAGAATTGATAATGCTCTGATCCTGCAAGAAATCTGAGGTATCTTCTGCAATTTGGTCGTATGGGGACGTGCAGGTATGCCTCCTTGAGAACTAGAGTTACCAGCCAACACTCCTTGCCCAGCATGGGAAGAAGTTGCTGTAGGGTCAGCATTTTGAATTTTGGGACAATGATGAATGTGTTTAAAACGGACAGGTCGAGAATAGGTCTCCAACTTTTCTCTTTTCTTGGTACTAGGAAGAGTCTGGAGTAGAATCCTTTGCCCTGTTCTGTTAGTGGTACTCTTTCCACAGCTCTCATCTTTGTTAATTGAGCTATCTGCTTTAGAGCTTCTGTTTTTGATTTGGAGGTAGGTTTGGCATTCCTCTTTTACTGGTAAGGTGTGGAAGTGAAACCTGTAGCCTTGGTCTATGGTTTGCAAAATCCACTTGTCTTTTGTGATATAGTGCCAGTTTCTTGAAAATAAGGCTAACTTTCCGCCTAAAGGTGCTGCTATTTGTTCCCTGGTAGGCGGTGTCAGAGCCAAGTCACTGTGATTGTCCTGTTGCAGTGGCAGTGGTTGTGTCTGTGCCTCGCTGGTTATTGCCTTGCCACTGGCGTCCTCTGTAGGCACCTCCTCTGGATTGATTTCTGCCTCTGGAACGTCTATTCCTGCCTCTCTGAGATTTTGAGGAGTCTGGAAAGGACCAATTTTTGGAAGGCCAGTTCCTGCTAAACCTTGGGGCTGAACCTGTAAGAAATCCTTAACTGTTTGTACAGATTTTGCCTTCTCTTCCATTTTCTTCATTACTTGCTGAGCAGGGGTACCAAATAGACTGGCCTTATCCATAGGAGCATCTAACAGCTTTGCTTTAACATGATCCGGCAAAACCTGTTCTTTCAACCATGCATGCCTTCTTATCACTGTGCCAGTCATGGCTGATCTAAATGAAGCCTCCAGTGCATCATAGCCACATTTTAAAGAATGGTTACTAACCTGCTGAATGTTATTCACCATTTCTAAAACATATTTCTTATCTAAGGAGTCATCAGAGGACAGTTTCTTAGTTAACTGATCAAGCATAAACTCTTGGTATTGGATCATATGAAACTGACAGTTCAAAGCCCTAGCTGAGAGAGTAGCAGAGGTGTAAACTTTTTTCCCTCATCTCTCTAAGGACCTGGATTCCCTTTCAGAAGGGAGAGGGTTCTTTGCTGAGGTCGAAGCTACTGCCTTAGGCCCCTGGGAGATAGTCTCAGGATCTGCAAGTGGGGCCTTGTATAGATGGTGATGAGTGTCTGGTACCCTGTAAAACCTATCTGGTTTGGCAGGGGCTGGAGGTAAAGTATCAGGAGCAGTGCAAACATCATTAAATGCATCATCCGCAACAGGCAGAACTGGAGGTATAGCTAAGGGCCTATGTTGTGGTAAGTGTAGAAAGGTCCTAAGCCTTTTTCTTGAATCTGAGAAATCTTGTCCCTGCCATTGGAATTGTTCTCTCATGGCATGTAAGGTTTCCCCAAAGGAAAATTCCTCTGGTGGAGAGGCAGATGGAATAGATTCTTCAGCATCGGAATCTTCATAAGTAGAAAAAGGAGCCTCTGGATGGTCTGTAATGTCTGAGTCATCCGAAGAATCATCAGAGGACACTGGCTCTGGGGGCTCTGCTCTAGGTCTCTTTTCTGGAGGCTGAGAGGCCCTGTCTGGGTGAGATTGGGATCCCTAATTAAAGAGATGAGATCCTCTGCCAGAGTAAGCATTTGAGAACTGGAACTGGGCCTGTGTGAGGGGGGCTTAACAGGCACAGATTTAGCAGTTTTGGCTGCTTTGGCCCTGGCAAAGGCCTTAATAGACATGGCTGCAGGAGGCCTAGCAGCACCACGTGCTGGGGTAGAGACATCCAAAGGGATGGTGTCTGATAATTCACTAGAAGCCACATTAGTAGGCAAAACTTCAGAGGCCGATTCAACTAGGGTAGCAGGAGCCTCGGTAGTAGTCATGGATTCGGCTGAAGATTGACCCGTTTGCTCGGTTTCGGCCAAAACCGAGACACTCGCGGTTTGCTTAACTGTGGTTTCGGCCGAAACCGCGGACCGCGAGTGTCGGTCTTTTTCTTTGCGTTTTTTAACAATTTGTGTAGTCGGAGGATCCGACGGCATAATGTACGCAAAATCTGAGCCGAAAAACTGTTCAGCAAACTCCGACCGACGTCTAAGCGTTCGTCGGTTGAAGGAAGCACAGGCTAAACAGGCTGCTACGTCGTGGTCTGGGCCTAAACAAGGTAAGCAGTAAGAATGGAAATCTTTATGAGGTATTTGTTTCCCACAAGTTAAACAGTTATTTACTTTTTCTGACATCGGCTGAGGCAAGAAAGAGTTCCCAACGGGGTACTTAGCTTTTTAGAAGTCTTCGAAGTAGTATTCGGTAGTAGTAATCTCTGGATCTGACCGTCCGGCACTTGCGAACAGCTTCTGCTTCGGGCGCCACGCGGCAAGAAAGACTGAGGAAAATGGCGTCGGCTGATGCCTTTATACCCGAAGACCAGCAGAGATGACGTCGGGTGAAGTGCGACACCAGCCGAGGCCAGACCCAGACTTTGGAATCCGGCCGACCGAAGGGCTGCCTGACGACAGGACAACCCATTTGTTATGACTGCAGATGCATCCTTGAAGGACATCTGGGCGTTAACAGTTTGCGCTACTGCCTCAGGCATGTTACCCATCAGAGTATCTCCTAGCTCCTTCAGGAGATCTCTGTGGAGCCAAGTGAAATGACAGACATAATTCAATGACCGTAAGGTAAAGGTCACCGAAGACAGGGTACGCTTCCCATACCGGTCCATACTCCTGGACTCCTTGTTAGGAGGGTGGACTGAAGAAGAAGCCTCTGCAACTTTCTGCTGAGTGGCTGCCGCCACCACCAATGCATTTACCAAAACCCCTTTGGTAAGGAACTCTTTGCCCGGGGGAGCAGACAGGAACTTGTTTGGACATCTGGGCACCGGTTCCACGGAATCAGGGTTCTCCCACACCCTTCGACAAATCAAGTCCAGGAGTTCGAAGGGTGGAGACACCCAGGAGGCGGAGGGTTGAGCTCTGAAGGCCTTGAGGAATACAGACTCCTCAGAGGGGGTCTTGGAGGGCCAGTCGCGCCTCTGTCACAAAATCTCCAGGATGTCGGAGAAAGAGACATCGGAGGACGACTTGGGGGACCCCTCCGATTCCTCAAGGTCGGTATCTGAAGTGAGTGACTCGTCCTGGGAGTCTATGTGCTTCCTCTTGCACGACTTCTTACAAGGAGGCTCCTCAGGCACCGACTCTGAGGGGCCCTCAGAAAGTAGGGGACTGCTTAAGGGGGTATACCCAGACCTTCGGGCTCCGCCATCCATGGAGAGGGGGGCATCAGAGGCTCTAGCCAGAGTATAAGGGGATGGAGTGACTGATCCAGGTGATGTACCAGACGACCTGGCCAGGGCGCTCCTCATGGCCTCGAAGGCCGGTCCCCCCCGAGTCAGAGGACCGACCAGTCTCAGAGACCACGACCGGAGTTGAGATTCCCCGAGCTGAAGCACCAAGAGGGAGGCTCGGAACTGATATGAGTCCCGAGGTATCCCCCTTGGGTCAGACTGAGGAAACCAGAGTGCCGAAACCAGAGAACAGAGCAGACCTTGTTGGAGCCGAAGCCGGCTCCGACAGACTCACCTTGGATATTGGAGCAGACACCAGAACATCACTCGGCACGGAGCACTCTGGCTCAGATGCCACATGGCTGTTCGGAGGAGGAATCATCGGTACAAGAATGGAAACCAGCTCCGGAGCCGAAAACAGTTTTGCTAACACCAGCGACTGTAGGAGCCTCTGGACCACCCTATCCACATCCAAATCAGACAGCCTAGAGGATTTGGAAGAAACAGAAGGAGATCTAGATCTCCCGACTGGAGACTCATGCCTGACACTGGGTGACCTGCTCCAAAGAGGTTCCAAAAGTATCGGAGCAGAGGTAGACTCCAGTACAACAGATACCTCCTGCGGCCCCGAGGACGATGGAGCCGAGGAGGTAGTATCCATTTCCGAGTCCTCCTCCTTCGGCCCAGAGGACAGTGGAGCCGAGAATTTAGTATCCATTTCCGATACCTTCTCCTTCGGCCCCGAGGACAGTGGAGCCGAGGAGGAAGTATCCAATTTATAAACCTTCTCTGATGACTCCGAAGAAGCAGACAGAGTCAGAGATCTTTTCTTGGCCTTAGGAGGCTTTTATTTGGTACTAGAAGGCGGAGACGACTCCAAGGCCTCCTCAAAGGAGAGCTTGATCAGACCCTTCAAAATCAGTTTATTTTTACGTTCATGCAGTACCCTAGGCTAAAAACATGACAGAAACTGCAGGACTCTTGCAAGTGAATAGCACCAAGACAATAAACACAGATAGAGTGCCCATCTGTAATGGACATTTTACAGCCACATTCTGTACACTTCTTAAACCCAGAAGGTTTATGTTCCTTTAGTTCTTTTGACATGGCAAGCAACCTCGCCACACACAACCGACAGAGTCAAACACAAAAGGAGGGCGGGAAGACCAACAAGCACTTAAAATGGACAAGGAAACTAACTTAAACGCTTCCTAAAGGGAGTTAACCACCAACACACAAGGGAACACACTGGAGAGGACTAGGTCCTCTAACTTAAACGGGCCTAGCCTGCGAAAACAGTAGGGATACCACAAAACACTAAACTCTCAAAACCTCACGCAACAACTATTCAGGTACAAAGATAGCTATCAAAATAGCTTTTGTCAAAAGGAAGACTGCTAAAATACTAAAAGTATTTTAAAAGGGTACTTAGCCACAGCCAAGCGAGACCATGTCCTAGCTCTACGAGCAGCAAACGAGATCTGGGGCTAAGGCGAGGTGCATCCTGGGATACCGGGTTAGCCCAGCCAATTACAGATTTCATGCTAGAGAAATTTGGCAGAGTCAGAGCCGATTCTCGGCTCCGAACCCGTGAGTAAGGAATGTAGGCGAGATAGGACCACATAACATGAAGAGTTTTTCAGCATACCGGACTCCGAAAGGGTCTCGGTAGCGGCCTGTGAATCAACAGGCATCAGGGGCTGCAAAAGGGCCTCACTGAAGACCGGGGAACTGACGACTAGCTTAACGGAAGTGTCATCGGTAGGTTTGGACCTGTGCCGTCTATCTCCGTCTATCTTTACGTTTTTTCAGATGATCTGTTGTCGGATGGCTTACCGAAGCCATTTCGGAATTAGAGGACTGTAAGCAAAAATATCTGGCTACAATAAGGGCCCGATGATGGATAGTTCTGGGGTTCAACAAAGCACAGAAGCGACAACGAGGGACGTCGTGGTCTGGGCCTAAATAAGTGACGCAGTAAGAGTGAAAGTCTCGGTGTGGTATTTGTTAACTTTTTCTGACATAGGTTAGTGCAAGAAAAAAGGATCCCCAACGGGGTACTTAAATTTAGAAGACTTCAACTTCAATTCGGTAGATGAAACTCGGGTAGCAGCCAACAGGCACTCGTGCGAACTGCTTCTGCTTCGGGCTCCATGGCAAGAAAGATTGATGCAATGGCATCTGCTGCCTTACTTTATACTACCGACGACCTGATGTCAGTCCTCAAGCGAATGCAACCAATGCAGAAATACTAAGTCTCTGGTATTCGGGCTGGCCAAGGGCTACCCAGGCAGGGATAACCCGAATGTGATGACTGCAACAGTGAAACACGAAGAATATCAAGGAGAGAGACAAGAGACTGGGATTTTGGATACAGACCTTTAAGAACAACCATCATACAGAATATTACATTCACAAAGTTGCAGAAAGTATTCCAAGAACTAAGCCAACACAGGAATGCAGAAAAGAGATTCTGCCGATACAGATGACTGCAATTAGGGATACAGACAATAGGCAAGAGGACGCTGGAATTTATTGGAGAAAACTGGGAAAGGAAGCAAGGTATTAGGAGCAAATAACTATAGAAGGAAATGTAATAGAATGGGAAGACGCCAATAACTCATTTGGACTGCAGATTGGAGACTGCCTTCCATATCAAGGGCTGATATCAGGGTATAGGGAAAGAGAAAGAAATAGGGGGGTCCTAAACAAAAGACCAGCACTGGTAGAGTTTTTAGTAAAATGTATAACAGAAGCTGCTGTTAAGAAAAGAATAATTACTAGAGCATACAAAATATTGCATGATAACTATAAGAATAAATCAGAGGAGGTTGGAAAGGTTTGGGAAGAGACTGGACAAGCAATTCACAAAGCAACAATGGGAGGATATATGTAGGTCACCCAAATATGTAACAAAATCTAGAAGATTTAGGATTTTTGCTTGGATGAGTTTACACAGATATTTTTATACCCCAAGCAGACTCCAGAGAATTTGTACTCGGGTAGACAGCAAATGTTGGAGGTGCGACAGGGAAGAAAGAGGTAATTGGGAACATAATTTTGGGAGTGCAGTGAGTTGACCGACTTTAAGGATTACCTACGGGATGCACTATCGGAGATGCCGGGTGGGCAGATTGGTATGATGAGGGAAATGATTTTTCTGAGTTACGATACAAAATTGGAATTGCCTAGACATGGTAAGGCCTTGTTGTGTCTAATTATGGTGGCTGCCAACAAAGCAATTACTAGAAAATCAAAATCAAAATCTAAACCAACTGTATTAGAAGTAGTGAATACAATAAGAGAGAGAAAACAAACAGAACTTAGATCTTTAGAAAAGGGTATTGTGGGAATAACACATACAGGGAATTAATGAGGTTTAAAAGAAGGTAAGACTTAAAAGGAGTTATATAATGTTTGACTGAAAATGACTGGGTAGATAAGTGATGTACAATGTTTGCAACTGGGAGTGTGTTGGTATTGTTTGTGATGTAAAACGCAACTAGGATTGTGTTGATGTGGTTCGTTTTAATTTCTATAAATGTATCATTACTAATACATCACTTATAGGCAAAGATTAAAAAAAAAAACAGCAAGAAAGGGTCAGGAATTTAATTTATGTAATGTTGCTAAGGTATATAGCAATATATGTGAAGTATAATGTTTGTAAACGTGAATTTAATACAGTTTTATTACTTTTATACAAATGTAAATTTGCCTCAGTCACAAGTGATAATTCTTTAAAGGTGTTTTTTTTTTAAAAAGTGAAAATAAAGTTTAAAAATAGGGTAGAAATAAAAAAATTAGAAGATACAGTTAAGTATCAAGAATTACTCTGCGGGGCTAACAAAGATGAAAGTAGTAAGAATAAGAGGAAATTTCACAGAACAAGAAGAGGTGCAACTGCAGAATACTAGAGAAAATATGGGAGTACTTTCTACTGCCAGTTTAGTTTTGGGGTGCCGCTCACATGCCCACATACACAAGAACACACTTAAGTAGAGGGAGTATATAGATGCCAAAATTTAGGAGCTTTCTAGACTCTCAGGAAGGGAGGTTAGAGCCCAAAATACTACGTTACATGCTAGGAAAAATTGGGAATCCTATCCTGGCAGATACAAAAGGTAGAACACTGTCAAAAAAGAAAAGAGGGAAGAAAAAGGTGGACAGTAGTCTCTCTTTTGATAATCACATCGCCACAGTGGTCAGGAAATCCTTCTACGTTGCTCATCTCATCACAAAAGGATTCTCATCCAGAAAAAAAGAGGTCAATGTTCCCCTCTACTCATCACTCATTAGACCCATTATAGAGTACAATGCCCCTTTTGGTATGTACCTCACAAGACATCTACAACAACTGGAAAGACCACAGAAATACCTCACAAAGAGGATTACTGGCCTCAAACAGATGCCCTATGCAGACCATCTCAAAAAACTACAGCTTTACCCCATCGCATATCGCCTACTCAGGGGCGATCTCTGCCTAACATACAAAGCTATGTCAAACCCAGAGCTGTTGGATATGCTCCACTTAAAGAAATCCCAATCCCTCCGAGCTACACACTCTAGGGACCTAAACCTTGTCACCACAATAAACAGAACATGCTGGAGGGATAGATTCCTGTCCCAGAGACTTCCCATACTCTGGAACAGACTACCTATGTCAAACAGAGCTCCTCATTAACACTCTTCGAGAAAAATCTTGATGATTGGATGGGAAATTCACCCCGGGGATCACTTCTGTGGCTCTGCTCGACAGGGGCACAGGAAAATAATTTTCTTGGGTGGCGAAAGCCAGGGTACATTTTTTGGCTAGGCTTGTATGGGCCCTAGGGCCGATAGCCTAGTACCTACCTATGAACCTATAAAAACAGCAGAAGGAAAGGAAAGGAAGGAGGACCGGAGAGTGGGTGTTAATACCGCAAAGTACAGTTCTGTACACTTAACATAAATGTAGATGTTCGAGTGTATTCATTGTTGCAGTCATTACATTTGGGTTATCTGCTTGCAGGTAGCCCTCAGTCGGCCTGATTAACGAAGTCTTGGGTCCTGCATCGGTTGCTGTCCCTTCTTCTATGACGTCAGGTCGTAAAACATGCAGCCGACGCCATTACTTCAGTTTTTCTTGCCCCAGATGTCAGGTGCGCCCCTAATGGGAAGCAATTAAATATAAAAGTACAATGATATACCTCCAACAAAAAAATAAATACACCACAAAGGCTTTTAAGCATAGTAAAGGAAAGTAGAGATATAGCCAAAAGAAGTTAGGAGGTTGGAGTTAGGGTAACCCGGACTGCAACAGTGAATACACTCTAACATCTACATTTATGGTAAGTGTACACAACTGTACTATGCTCATGTTTCACTGTTGCAGTCATTACATTTGGGTAGCTTCCCAAAGCTATGGTTGGGAGGAGGAATTTAGATAGCATTAGGGCCAGTTATAAGGCACTGCAAGACGGCAGTGGGCAAAGCCAGCTCTGGATTTAGAGAAAATTGGCAAATGATAACGCTTGGTGAAAGTATGTACAGAACTCCAGGTAGCAGCTTCTAGGATGTCCCTGGTAGGGACACCTCTGAGAAAGGCTGTAGAGGTCAATGCAGCCCTGGTGGAGTGAGGTCTGATCCCCTGGGGGATAGGTTTTCCATGGTGCTTATAGCAAAAATGAATGCAATGGCTTATCCATTTAGAAATGGTTTGCTTTGAAATAGCCTTCCCCTCTGCCGCTGCAGCAAATGCCACCAGCAGTTGTTCAGATTTCCTTTGAGGTTTAGTCCTGTCCAAGTAGAATCCAAGTTGTCTGTGCACATCTAAGGAATGCAGTATCCATTACCCTTTATTCTGTGGATTGGGAAAGAAGACTGGCAAATGAATAGACTGATTAAGAGCCACACTGGATACCACCTTGGGCATGAAAGATGGATTGGGTCTGAGGGGCACCCTGTCCGCATGAAAGATGATGAAAGGCTCCACTGTAATTCAGCTGAAGTAATTGCTAAAAGGAAAGCTGTTTTCCAAGAAAGAAAGTTTAAGTCTGCAGTAGCAGCTGGCTCGAAAGGAGGTAGAGTGAGTTTCTCCAAGACAATGTTAAGGTCCCAGGCTGGGATTGGAGCTCTCCAGGGTGGTCTCAAATTTTTGGCCCCTCTGAGGAACTGCTTGAGCAGTGGATGAGAGAAGAGGGGAGGTTCTGTGTTATAATGAGCTGAAATGGCCGAGGCGTGGATTATAATGGAGGAAAAAGACAGGCCCTTGTGAGGCATCTCAGTTAAGTATTGTAAATACTGAGGTAAACTGGGTGCTGCTGTGCTCTTCCCTTGAGATTGGTTCCAGGCACAGAATCCTTTCCATTTTTCTGCATAAGATTTTCTAGTAATAGGCCTCCATGCCTCTAAAATGATATCCATCACAGGTTTGCTGAGGGATGGTATAGGAGAGATTAACTAATTAGTCAGGCTGCAACGTTCAGTGTTAGAAGCTGAGGGTGCAGAACCTGGTTCTCCTGCTGAGACAGCAAAGAAGGAGTCTGAGGCAGGTGCCATGGAGATAACCGTGACACACTGCGCAGGAGAGGGTACCAGTGTTGGCGCGGCCAGTCTGGAGCAATCAAAATCATCCTTGGTTTGTCTCGTTTGATTTTTAGTAGTACTTTGGAGAGCAAAGGCAAAGGGGGAAGGCATAGACTGATAGGTTTTTCCAGTTGAAGAACACAGCATCCACTTTCCAGGCTTGTTTGTGGGGAGCCCTTGTGCAAAATTTGTCCAATTGGTAGTTCTGGGGAGAGGCAAACAGGTCTACATATGGGCTTCCCCATTTGCTTGTCAACATGTTGAAAATCCTTGGTTCCAGTTTCCACCCGTGTGGGTCCATGAGGTTTCTGCTTAGTCCGTCTGCCAGTGTATTTAATTTTCCTTGCTGGAATTGAGCTTGTAGGTGTACTTGGTAGCTCAAGGCTGTGTTCCACAATGCCATGGCTAGTCTGCAGAGGGGGTAAGAATGTGTACCCTCCTGCTTGGTTGTGTACCACATAACAGTGGTGTTGTCTGTCTTTACCATTAGTTGTCCTGGAAGAATGTTGTCCTTGAAGGCTGTCACAGCATTCTGTACAGCCAACATTTCTTTTTGATTGAAATGCAAGTGCATTTGACTTGGGTTCCATTTGCCCTGAATGCACTTCCCTGCCAGGTGAGCCCCCCATGCATAGTCTGATGCATCTGTTGTTAGGGTTTGGGTGGCAGGGGGTGGTGTGAAAGGTAGTTCCTTGTTTTGGTGGCAGCCCTCTGCCCACCAAAGGAACTCTAGGCATAGGCAAGGTATGATAGGAATCATGGTTTCTAGGTTTTTTGTGGCCACTTGTCTGAAGTAGGTTGTCAAATGAATTTGCTTTTCTGGCGTGAGGTAAGCCATCTGGAAAGTTGTATTCAAGCTTGCTCCCAGGAATATAATTTGTTGACAGGGTACCAGGTGCGATTTCTTTTCTTTATGGTGTACCCCAGGCAAGTCAGAACCCTTTTTAGAAAGGCCAGATGATTCAAAAGTAGGTCCTGGCTTTCTGCCTGAATTAGACAATCGTCCAGGTATGGGTATATTTGAATATTTGTTTGCCTGCAAAATGCAATAACTGAAGCTAGGCACTTTGTGAATATCCTGGGCGCAGTAGAAAAGCCAAAGGGCAGTGCAGAGAACTGACAGCGCGTTTAGCCTGCTTTGAAGCGTAGGTATCTTCTGCAAGATTCCCTGATTGGGATGTGCGCATGTATGTTTCTTTTAAATCTAGTGTTGCCAACCAGGCATCTTTGCCTAGCATAGGAAGTAATTGGTGAAGAGTCAGCATCATGAATTTTGGAATCTCCAAAAAGGTGTTTAGAGTGGACAGGCCCAGGATAGGACACCATGAATTGTCTTTTCTGGGTACCAGGAAAAGTCTCAAGTAGAAACCTTGTCCCTTTTCCTCTTCTGGTACCAGTTGAATAGCCCCCATGCTTAAAAGAGAAAGCACTTGTTTTGGGCCTCTGCCCACTGATTTGGGGGGTAGGTCCGGCCATCCACTTGGCGCTGGCAACGTGTGGAAGTGAAATCTGTATCCCTGGGACACTACATTTAAAACCCATTTGTCCTGGGTAATGAGTTCCCAATTCTTTGCATGAAGAGCAATCTTTCCCCCCAAAGGGGCAGTCAGTTGATAAGTGCTTGGAAATTTTAAAAAGGAAGTCATTGAGACAGTTTACCATGGGGGGAGTCTTATTATTCCCAGACTTGGAAGTGGAGGCCCCCCACTGCTTAGTTCTGCGAGTCCCCTGGGACTGAAACCTGGGGTTTTTGCTGTGTCTGGGTTTGGCTTGAGAAGTTCTGGAAGGGGCTGGAAAGGACCAATTCTTAGAGGGCCAGTGCCTACTAAATCTAAGAGGCTGAACATGTAAAAAATCTTTAACAGTATGCATAGATTTAGCTTTATCTTCCATCTTTTTAAGAACTTCCTCAGCCTTGTTGACAAACAGGCGGGCCTGATTTAAAGGAGCATCCAACACTTTAGCTTTAACATGAGCAGGCAAAGATTGCTCCTTAAGCCAAGCATGACTTCTGAGCACAGACCCAGTAACAGCAGCCCTGCAAGAGGCCTCTAATGAATCAAAACCACATTGCAAAGTATGTTTTTCAACTTGTTCGGCAGAATGCATTAAATCCTGTAATTCTTCATTTTTCACACAGTCAGGAATCAACATCATTTTCTGTTTAAGCAGTCTAATAACATGTTGCTGATATTTTAACATATGAAACTAGCAGTTTAAAGCCCTAATGGCCAAGTTTGCAGAAGTGTAAACCTTCTTACCCCATCTATCCAGCGCCCTGGAGTCTCTATCAGAAGGGGTAGGATTTTTAGCAGTAGAAGCCTTAATGCCCTTGGGCCCCTGTGAAGTCCGTAGGCCTGAATACACCCTCAGATGCCGGTGCCTGCACAGTGGCTCCGGACCCATCCAAGGTAGAGACATCCGTGGGTTCCATAGTTGAAGCATCTCGCGGCATACCAGACTCCAAATGGGGCTCAGTAGAGGCCTGCGAATCAGAAGTAGCTGGTATCAGGGGCTGCAAAAGCACTTCACTGAGTACCGGCAAACTGGCGACTGGCTTAGGAGAAGAGTCGTTGGCAGTTTTGGACCTCGGTGGCCTGTCTCTGTCTTTATCTTTGTGTTTTTTCAGAATCCCGGTAGTCGGATGACTAACCGACAACATTTCTGGATAATTAAACTGAGAACCAAAATATTTAGAGGCAAAAATATACCGACAAAGGATAGTGCGCTGATTAAATAAAGCACATAACCGACAGCAAGGTACGTCGTGGTCAGGGCCTAGGCAAGGAATACAGTACGAATGAAAATCTTTATGAGGTATTTGCTTTCCACAAGTAATGCAATTATTAACTTTTGCTGACATCGGTAAGGAGCAAGAAAAAAGAAAAAGTTTCCCCAACGGGGTACTTAGCTTTACTTGAAGACTTTGGTTCTGAAACTCGAAAACAAAAATTTCAGGAATCAGACGACCGGCACTTGCCAACTGCTTCTGCTTCGGGCACCGCACGGCAAGAAAGACTGACGTAATGGCATCGGTTGCATGTTTTTATACCCCTGACGACCTGATGTTATGGAAGAAGGGACAGCAACCGACGCAGGACCCAAGACTTTGTTAATCAGGCCGACTGAGGGCTACCTGCAAGCAGATAACCCAAATGTAATGACTGCAACAGTGAAACACGAAGAACATCTGTGCTCTATCTGAACATCTACTATTATTGTACTCTACAACGTTCATCACAGTTGCAGTAGCCTAAGATACATCGGAGGATTACCAAAGCTTGGGTTGCCAGAGAAGAGGAAGGGTCAGAGTCTTGTTGGAGAACAGTTTTGATCTTGAGTTGTCAGTTTTACAATGCTTAGTGAAAAAGTGTGCACACACTGTCAAGTTGTAAACTCTACAATACTTAGTTTTTTTGGAAAAGGGTGGTCTTGAGAAGTTGCCATAGTTCTGGTACAGCAACCTTTGACCTTAAAAGGAAGTGCATCTCCATGATGAGAATAAGAAGACTGTTTAGTATGGGATAACCATATTTTGACATCGGTTGTCTCTTTTTCTTACCTTTGCATGCAATTAAACAACTGAGTAAAACTTCTAGAGTCCTGTTAACATACTATCAGAGATAAATGTGGACATCCAGAGTATACGATACTTTCTGTCCCTTATGTTTTTTTTTTTCAGGAAAGAAGAGAAATGAATGGACTGTTTTAGAGTGCGTTCCGATACCACTTTTGGCATGGAGGAAGGGTTGTTTCTCAAGGATACTCTATCTACCCTTATGAGTAGTACGATAAGGTTGAAGCACAGTAACAGCTTAAAACTCAAAACAATTTCCTAGATGAAGTCAAAGCAATAAGTAAATGTCTTCCATATCAGGAACTTTAAATCAGCCAAATGAGCTGGTTGAAAAGGGAAAAAAAAGTTTTTTTCGAATACAAAGTCAAGATCCAAACAAGAGGTCTCCTGATTTCTAGGTAGACAAGTACTCCTTTCAAAAACTTGTTTTACTTGAAATAAAGAAGGGGGGGGGTCTAAAAAAAGAAATGGTCAAAATTTGAAGATCAATAGATTGATAAGAAAGGCTTGATTTCAGAAATTTACACACAAAACAGAGAACCAAGGCAGTTTCTGCTTCCACTGGGTCTTGGTTGCGTTTATGGCATCAACTAGAAAATATCTTCATTCAGCCAAATAAGATTTTCTAGTAGCAGGTTTCTTAGCCTCTTTTAGTGCTCATTCTCAGAAAAGAGATCCCTCTCTAGTACTCTTATTCTCAGAAAAGTAATCCATCTCAGACACCTACTCTCCATCATCCAACCTGTAAATGAAGAATACATAGGTTGGGTGGATTGGAGACCCTTTGTTCTGTGCACATCCATCTTGTGGTGAAGTTTGTGGTAACTGCCTTTGACTAGTTTCATATGAAGAATGAAACACTGCTGTCTGGGTCAAAAGGGAGTTAATATCTTCAGTGTCTTTGCAGATATTTAGAAGGACTCTGGTTATCAAAGGAAAAGATGGAGCATAAAAGAACATTCCCAACCATGTGAATGAGAATGAATCAGTCTTCCAAACACTTCTGCAAGGAGTCCTGGAGCAGACTTTTTGCAGCTGTATGTTGCGAATAAGGGCAAACAGATGCACTTGGGAAGTTCCTTACAGTCGCTTGGAAGACTCCTGTGAGCAACATCCATTCACAGAAATCTGTTCTGGTTTTGTTCAGTGTGTCTGCCATAGTATTCTACTCTAATGGAATGTAAACAGTCTGCAGGGACAGGCTGTGCTGTACTGCAGGTACCATGGCTAGTCTGCATAGGGGGTACATCCTGGTTCCCCTTGCGTCTTTATGGGCCACATGAGAGTGATGGTATCTGTGATTACCAAAATAAGTCAAGTCCACAAATGATTTAGGTGTTTGAATGCATTTAACCAGTAACATCACTTCTTTAATGTTTGTACATTTCTTTTTAAAATGATAGCCCCAAAGACCTTGCACTTTGAATCCCTTAGACACAACTTCCCAAGCAAAGTCTAAGGCATCAACAGTTATAGACTGGGAAATAATTGAGGGGAAAATGGAAAAACAGGATTCAGGTTCATCTAGTCTATTCACTAGAGAAGTTCCTTTGAGACAAAGTTCAGTCCTGGAATTTGGAAAGACAAGACAGTGTGCTAAGGCAGAGACTGAACTGATTTGAGGAACCAGTCTGGGGGGATCATAAGAACTGCAGAAGCCATGTACCATAACATCCTGAAGAATTCCTTTGCTGATGTCCAAGTTTAGAGAAAAACTGAAGGAATTGCTTTTTGGAGACTACTACTTTTTTCAGAAGCAAAAATGCCATCATGAGAAGTTCAGCAGGCATCTTAGGAAGGTTATTTTTGTGGGAAGAAATAAGAGAAGACTTTTCTAAATTGTACTGAAAACCCAGGTTGTGGAACAGATTTCTGATAAAGAATAGACATACTCCTACCAAATTTGAACAGAACCTAAAAATAAGGCAATCATCCAAATAGGGAAAATATGGATGTTCGTAATCCGTAAAAAGCAATCACTGGTGCTGGACACATGTGAATACATTTGGTGCTATGGACAAAACCAAAGGAGAAAGAAGGAATTGAAAATGTGAACCAAAATATCTTAAAAGGTTCTGAAGTCTCTATGAATGGGTACACAATGGTTATCTTTTATCCAAAATGAATATGAAACAAAGGAGGGATCAGAGGAGAGAGAGAGACTGTGGAGTTGGTATCTTGAATCTTGGAACCTCTATACAGACATTTAGAGAAGACAGGACCAAAACAAGTCTCCAGGTTCCCTCCTTCTTGGGTTCCAGAAATATTCTTGAATAAAATTCTTCTCATTTTTGATTATCTGGTACAGGTTTTATTAAATCACTTGGAAAAGCTGATGAGAAATGATGGGAGAATGGGAGGCTCTGAATTTTGTTGCCGAGACGGACTTCTAAGATTAGGTAAGAGTCACACTGCCCTCTGAACTGGTTCTGAATGATACCTAGTAAGCAAGAATCTGCTGTTATGTGAAGCCATAGAGAAAGGTGCAAAGAATGCTTCCTTAAAAGGTTCAGAGGACTACCAAAGTGGGGCGGGAATGGCAAGGAAGAGCTAGCTTAGTCATTCTTTTTGGGCTAAGTCTGGGCTTGAAATCCTCCTTTTTTCTTTTAACTGTCCTGCCGCATTTTCTTAAATGGTAATTTTCCTGATTTTTATAAAAAAAACCTTTAGACAGTTGTTTTATCATAGTCAACAACTCTGTAGCCAACAATGCTCAAAAGGGGTAAGAGGTTGCAAGCAGCTGGTGCTTTAGTATAAATACCAACTGCAACTGGTGTCTGATTTGTCACCTGCCTGTAGCACTCTTTACACAGACATATCACTGATCAAGAACATGGCTAATTAAATGACAAGGATATTCAACATGTTTTGTTTATGAATTTGCTCGTTACAGTTTCACAAACTAAAATGTAGCCAAGAAGTTTGTAAAACTGTAGCATGGTGTTCCCTGCAGCAGCTCATACAAAGAAAGGCACTTCTTTTACCTTGTTGTTACAGCCAAGGGTACCTGATGGCCTGAACTGGCACTAAAGCTGCTCTAGCCCCCAGGTAGCACTGGAAACAAACACCGTTTTCTAAATCACCAATATAAAACAACCTTTACGTGAGCAGAGACATATTCCGGTCCTAAAAACCTGTAATGGCCAGCCAGCTTTACATGGCTGGCAGAAGAAAGGGTGCTGGCCAACAGAAAATAAAAAATAAATAAAACCATAGTTGGTTTAATCAGCAATGGGTCTATCAGAATGTTTCACTGAGACCAAGAGATCTGGCAAAATGCAAACACTGACTGGATACCTTCACAGAGTGGTAAATGGCTCACAGGACTATAATATGGACTGCAAAGTGGGAAGAGGGGCAGTCTAGGTCTAGATTTACCAAGGTGTGGGATCACAGCTGGATTTATGTGCAAGAGAATCATGCAGTTACTTGGGGCCTCCTACAAATCAGAAAAGTCATAATATTTTGTTCAAAGGGTTATTAATTATCAACAGCAGTATGATTCAAACAGTCATCAAATGGGTGTAAAATGCCTAGCAGATTTACTGACCCTTAAAACTTATAATGCTGTACTGAAAATACATTAAACAATGTATGCAAGCCAAAAGACAAATGCAATTACAAGGTGGCACATAAGTGGGGCTCATGATTTCACTAAATTTGCTGCAAGCTCGTATGTATTAACTTGGCTGCGATTCCCTGACCCAGGTATTTCTGATGGGAGATCATTCTGCAATATACCTGACAAGCTCCAACTTCTAAAACCCTACTGTGGGATCCTCAGACTTCTGTAATACTGTTATGTTTTTTTTTAACCGTGCAATTTTATTAATCCTGACAGACTCCTGTTGGTGTCCTGCAAGTTTGGTAATGATACAAAGAGAGTCTGACTTTTTGTTCCTCCTCGAGTTTACTGCCTTCATTAAGTCTGCTGCTGTCACCCTATTAACACCTATGTGCTGTGGAATGTCACACCTCTAGCAGCCTACATACAGCTTTGTACTCAAAAACATTTTCTGAAAAATATACCTAAAAAGCATAAGACAGATAAATGTAAATATTTTACGAACAGTAAAAGCTATTAAAGCTGCACAAATATCAATGTTATCAGTAGGAAGTGAACTTTACAGTGATAATAGTACTTTCATACCCTTTCCATATAATATTCTATAATGCATACAATCCCCAAATTATATTTTGCAACACTTTCACAAATTTTCATACCTTGGAAATTGTATAACCTAGACATGCACTTTGCTAACCAGACATAAGCTTTCACATAACAAGAAATTCTTCTACGAGTGTAAGTTTCTTAAGATAGTTACAGGGATATAAAAACATTTTAAGCACATAATTAGCAAATAAAAATGACAACAAATATCTCTCAAAATGTGCAAAATTACAGTGGAAATACGGTTGCAAGTCATTTGATTTCTGAAAGGATAAAGTACACATAGAAACATTATTTCATAATTATTGTAATCCACCACGAAAAACCAGGAACCGAAACACCTCTTGACCAAAAACCTTTTATTTACACACTAAATCAATTCTCTTAGTGCCTCTGCTAAAAAATAGCCTTTACAGAGTAAACTCACTTCTAAAATGAACTCCTTTTACACAAAATGTAATCATCTAATTAATAAAACAATTATAATTACTAACAAAAAATAGCAAGCTCTTGAGTATAGCATATGAATGAGCACAGGCAATGAATTTTCATGTCTCCCACCAAACCCCCTCAATAACGGTAGGGCTTGAAAACTTCCAAGATGGTTGTACACAGATCAACAATTTAACTTCAGCTCTCCCTATGTGTAAAGAGAAAAAGGAGTGAGACTGCAACTGTTTTTCCGGTAAAATGCAGTTACTGGCTAGTAAGTACACTGCCTGGACGCCAGAAAAGGAAAAAAAAAAATGAAAGAAGAATTACACAGAAAAAGTGACGAGGAAACACTGCCAGAGAAAGGTTTTGCAGCTGTTCACCGAAAAGCAGTGCAAGTTTCAGCTTTGGTTCAAGAAACAGATTCCAGTAAAAATCATATATACTCAGAAGTGACTAAAATAAATGAAACACTGAAAAATACATCAACTCAAAACAAAAAGCTGGAAAAACATAAGAACTTAAAGTACTTGTTCAGATAAACTGATAAAACTGCAATAATCAGGGGAAGAAATGAAAAAATTGGCGGAATACAGGCTTCTCAAGAA
Organism: Protopterus annectens; assembly: GCF_019279795.1. Classification (NCBI taxonomy): domain Eukaryota; kingdom Metazoa; phylum Chordata; order Ceratodontiformes; family Protopteridae; genus Protopterus; species Protopterus annectens. The sequence goes on from NC_056745.1 coordinate 217,310,846, forward strand.
CAGCGGTTTCAAAAACTAGTAAGAGAAGAAAGAGCATGCAGAGAAAGCCCGAGCGATTTTCTGCTGTACCAGAAAAACTGGAAGGAAAGGATTGTATTACTATTATGAAAGCACAAATAAATAATTAACTCTACAGGTATTCTAGGATTTGTTAACTGAAAGGACACATTGTGTGTATCCTCCAAACCTGGCCACGAGAAAGCAGTCAAGATCTACATTAGTAAAAATGCAATTACACCAGCAGTAAGAGATGATCCTAACAAAACCGTGACAGAAGGGCAACATATTAAAAGTTGGAAACAGAGTGTTTGTATAAAATGATTATTCATTGTACAGCAGGAAGATGATTAGCAAATTTATCCCAGCAATCAGGGAATATCTGACTAGTTTTACATGGAAACAAGCTGTCTGCAGGTACAGCAATTAATCTTGAGAGTTCTGAGTATTCTTTGTTAATGGAAATGGTACAGTTGCAAACAGTTTACGAAAAATAAGTTTGAAATTATGGAAAGTGAATAAGAGATAACAGCATCCCTAGCAGCCTTAATACTTTAATGCAGTTAAACAGAACCATAAACAATTTAGTTTTATTTAAATAAATCCAGTTAACTTTTAGCTCTAAGAAAAGAACAGGTTTTCTGAAAGCACACAAGATGTTTTTCACATCTGAGAGGGGAATAGAGAAAAGAAAGCAGACGTTAAGTGGGAACAGGCTGTAGCACGTGCTTTAGCATGGGGAACCTTAACTTTAGGTTAGGTAATGCCAAAGTGTACAGCTCTCGATTTGGGGCAAATGATCCTATATGGAGAATTAAACCTAGTTTTTTGAAGATGAACACAGTTTAGTGCATTTGTTCTACGTTAGTAGGGGGAGGGGTCTTCTGAAATATATTTATATTTTTGTTTGAGGGTCTTTATTAAAAAAAAAAAAGTCTTAAGTGACATACGTTTAAATGGAGATAAAAAACAACTACATAAAATATATCACCCTGCTAAACAGTGGGCACATGTAACACAAAAGATGGAAATACCACACTCAGAAAAAGCAGTCATGTATAATAGATGGAAGCAATAGCTTTTAATTATAATGGCTATACTATTCATATCATCTTGGAACAAATGGCCTTACAGGTGTAGACAAAAATGAGAGATTATTTTAAGAAATGCAGAGTGCAAACAACAATCCTATAGGCAATAGATTTGGAAAGAAATGAGTAAGTGAATTTGACAAAAAGGATTTCAAGATGGATATTCATTGCCATATCTCGGACAAAGGAAAAGGAGAGTAATTATACCAACTGCTACAGGGGCTCCAACAGTGATAGAAGAGGAAAAAAGACAATAGATTTGTGGTAGTAAGAAGCCATTGGCAAGGTGGCAGGATTATACTGGTCTGTATTCGTCTTTCATCAAAAACTGCTTTTATGGAGCTTAAGAAAACTTCAGCAGGGAATATTACTTACAAGTGGGGTCTGGAACTTGGAATACAATAGTGAGAATGTATCTGGAGGGATCTAGAGGGGAAAATAAAAAAAAATAAGTTTGGTCTTACCATAACGTTCCATCTGTATTGTTGATCCTCGTTCAGTCATTACGCATGGGTATCTGTTCCGAGCTTGGAACCGAGCCGGCCATTTTCCAAGCTCGCGTCAGCTTCAAACTCTTGAGCCAAACTCTTACCCACAATCCCCCTCTCCCCGTTACCTCAGATTGAGTTTGCAAGTCAAAGAAGGTAGAGGCTACCTCTGGTCAAATAACCAGAGAGAACCGGATGGTGAGATCCACTAGAAACCACAGGAGGGGGAAGGAGGGAGGGTCGTAATGACTGAACGAGGATCAACAATACAGATGGAACGTTATGGTAAGACCTAACTTCTTTATCTGATATTGTTATTCCAGGTTCATTTCTTACGCATGGGACAGAGTCCCCAGCTACCTCTATTCCTGGGAGGCTCTCATGGAAGGACATTCCTGAGCAGATGCTCTTCCCCTGGAGGGCAAATCCAATTTGTAATGATTGATGAAGGTATGAGGCGTAGCCCAAGTTGCAGCTGCACAGATGTCATGTAAAGAAGCTCTGGCATGGAAGGCAGAAGAAGTTGCCACCAACCTTGTTAAATGAGCTTTCATGGTAGTAGGCAACGAGATATTATGTTTTGTATAAATAAAGGTCACACAGTCCTTCAACCATCTAGCTAATGTGACCTTAGCAACAGCAGATCCTAATCTAGGTCCAGAAAAGGCCAAAAATAACTGGTCAGATTTACAAAAGGGTTTAGTCCTGTTTAAGTAAAAATGGATTTGCCTGTGGATATCTAGGGAATGTAGGCAATACTCTCCTCTGTTTGAATGATTGGGAAAGAAAACTGGAAATTCAATGGCTTGATTAATGGACATTTCAGAGATCACTTTAGGCAGAAATGACAGATTAGTTCTCAGAGACACTCTCTCTATGAAAAATCAAGTATGGACTCTTGATACATAAAGCTTGAAGCTCAGAAAAATAGTAATGGCGAGCAAAAACAAGGTTTTCCATGACAAATACTTGAGGTCGCAAGAAGAGGCTGGTTCGAAAGGTGACATTGTCAGAGCTTGTAGAACTAAAGATAAATCCCATGGTTGAATAAGTTCTCTAAAAGGTGGCTTCAGATGATTCACACCTTTTATGAAGGTCTTACACAATTTATAGGACATAAGACAGGAATCTTGGACACCCTCATGGAAATAATTGCAGCCAAATGAACTCTAATGGCAGAGGCCGATAGACCCGATTGAAAAAGGTCGGCCAGATAGTCTAGTATTATCGACACTGGTGCTGAAAAAGAGTCTACTTTTATTTTTCAGCCAACAGGTAAATCTTTTCCACTTGCTCAGATAAGTAATTCTAGTGGAAGACTTATGAGAAGCAATGAGAATATCACGTACTGGTAAAGAAAGATCATTCTGCCTGGCAATCAAGGGAATTGGAATAGCCAAGCCGTGGGCTTCAGGTTGTTCAGGTTGGGATGAATCAGGTTCTGTGGATGTGAGATCAACTCCGGGGTTGGATGGAGAATCCATGGTCGAACTAGTAGGTGAGGCCAAAGAAAGGGGAACCAAATCTGTCGAGGCCAATATGGTGCTATGAGGATCACCTTGCTCTTCAACCGACAGGCTTTCTTCAGAAACTGGGGAATGAGGGGAAAGGGTGGAAATGCGTAAAGATGACCAGAGGGCCAATCGTGGACTAGAGCGTTCCTGGGTGACTGTCCTGGAGGGGAAATCAGGGCGAAGTAGTTGCTGCATTTGTAGTTGGTCGGGGATGCAAAGAAGTCGTAGCAAGGACGGCCCCAGCGGTGGAAGATCTCTGCCGCTATCAAGGGTTTCAGGGACCACTCGTGAGGTTGAAGAATGCACCTGCTGAGTCTGTCTATCATGTTGGAACTCCTGGGACTGTGCGTTGCTAGAAGAAAACGGTTGGTAGCCATCGCCCATTGCCATATCTTCATGACCTCTCGGCAAAGGGGGTAAGATTTGGTTCCGCCTTGCTTGCTGATGTACCAGACCACCGCCATGTTGTCTGACTGAATCGCAACTGTCCCAGACGGCTACAGGGGATGGAATGCTTGCAACGCCAGAAGCACCGCCCTCAGCTCTAGAATATTTATATGCAGATGGGCCTCCAGTTCGGACCAAGTGCCTTGGACTGTCTGTCCCTGACATAGCCCCCCCCACCTCATCAGGGAGGCATCCGTGGTCACTGTGGCCTTGGATTGCTGGGGGGAGAAGGGGTGAGACCATTGTGAGTGATTGTCATCCACCAATTTAAATCCTGTTTGCACCTGTGGGTTACTCGAAATATGGCTGAAAGAGGATGCTGAAAAGGATACCGTTGGGTGAGCAGTAGCCATTGTAGAAGCCTCATGTGAAACCTGGCCAGGGGAACATTGGTGATGGAGGCTGCCATGGAACCCATCAGCTGTAGAACCGAGTGAGCCATGGATTTTTCCTTTGAAAGGATTGGAATTAGTTGTTGCTTTATCCTTAGAATTCTGTGCTCTGGAATAGCAGCTCTGCAGTTTTGTGTGTCCAAGATAACCCCTATGAATTCTGTCGACTGAGATGGGGTGAGATTGAATTTTTGCCAGTTTATGGTTATGCCTAGCCTTTGAGCAGCGAGGAGAGAGTATGCCAGGGCTTTTTCTAGTAGATGTCTGGTGGGGGCGGAAATGAGACCGTTGTCTAGGTATGGAAACACCTGGAATCCTTTAAGTTGCAAGTGAGCTGTGACAACTGCCATACACTTTGTGAACACTCTGGGGGCTATAGAGAGTCCGAAGGGCAGTACTCTGAACTGGTAGTGACTGGATCCCACACAGAAGTGCAGAAATCTTCTTGATGGCCTGTCCACCTTTATGTGGTAGTAAGCGCATTTTGAAGATCTATAGAGCACATCCAATCGTCTTTTTCCAAAAGCAGGAGGATAGACTGCATTGTGACCATCTGGAATTTTTGTACTCTCACAAACATGTTCAATACACTGAGATCCAAAATTGGTCTCCAGTCCCCGGTTTTCTTTGGCACCAAAAATAGTCTTGAGTAGAATCCGGATCCTATCTGGTCTGGAGAGACTATTTGGATGACTCTCTTTCTTAGTAGATTTTCTTTCTTAGTAGATTTTCTATCTCTAGTGCTACTTCTTCCCTTTGACTGGGTGGAATGTTAGGAAGATTTTTTGAAGGGACGGGACAAAGATCGAAGAAGATATGATAACCTCTGTTTATAATCCTTTGTACCCAAAAATTGGTGGCGATAATTAGCCAGGCAGAAGGGTAAAAGGAGAAAAGTCCCCCAACCACCTCCAGAGGAAAGGAGTTGGGCCGCTCTTCAGGAGCGCTGGTAAAATTGCCCAGGGAAAGAATCCCTGGAACCCTGGTTACGCGGACCCCCCTCTGCCCAGAAAGGAGCGTCTTCCCTGTGAGTTTCCCCCTCTGCCTCTGGGGGAGAACTCGGCCTGTATGTCATGGAAAGGACCCTGAGATTTCTTGAACCATATTTCCCCACTCTTTTGGTTTCGGGAGAAAGCACGTTGAGGGGAAGAATAACGGACACCTACGGCAGAAAGGGCCTTACCGTTCTGTTCACATCTGGCCAGTGTGCTTTTAACTTTGGGCACAAACAACGAGGAGGCCTCAATAGGGGCATTAAGAAAGGAAGACTTAAAGGGTTCCGCGAAGATGCACAAGCGCATCCAGGTGCGTCTTCTCAAGACCGCAGCTGAACCCGCTACTCTAGCTGCTCCTTCTGATGTGTGAGATATCAGTCGCATAGAGGAGTTAGATATAGATTCAATGGTGGTCAGCTGAGAGGCCATTTTGTCACGGACCTCATCAGACACGGCACCAGCCAAGGTTTCAGAGAGCTCAGAAACCAGATTCCTTTGAAGCCTGGTAAAATGTGCCACATAATTCAGGGACCTGATAGCAAAAGTTGCTGAAGCAAAGGTGCACTTCTCTATTCTGTCCAGGCCCCGAGACCCTGAGACCCTTTGTTAGGCGGATGGACAATCTGGCTTTCTTCTGCCAGATCCTTTTTTGTTGCGGCCACCACCACCAAAGCATCCACAGGAAGACCTGTGGACCAATGGGGATCTGAATCAGGAAGGGGCAAGATCTTATCTGGCCTCCGGGGAATAGCTTCGACGGTATCAGGAGCCTTCCAAGCACGCTGCACGATGAGCCGGACAAGTTCATCGGCAGGTGGAGTAACCCAGGAGGGTAGGGGGCCGGGCACGAAAGGCCTGCAGGAACACAGAATCCTCAGAGGTCAGATTAGAGGACTGCCAGTCACCTCTCTGTTTCAGGATTTCGAGGATATCACCATAAGGATACCTTAGAGGGTGACAGAGGGGATCCTTCCCCCTCATCGAAATCTATGTCTTCGGTGAGGGACTCTTTTGTGGAGTCCATGTGCTTCCTCTTACACAAACTTTTCCAGTGGACCTCCTCAGCTGGAGAAGACAGTGGAAAAAAGGATTCCTGAGGGAATATGTCCTGCGGCCCTTGCACCCAGTGTCCGTTAGGTGCGACTTGTGAAACCAGTCTACCAGAGGAGGCGGAGGTCTGGACAGTCCGGTATCGCCAGCAGCAGCGAAAGCCTTCTCCATCAGTTGGAAGGCTGATCCACCCAAAGAGGAGTGCATGTCTAGGACAGGGGTCACCCCTCCCCCCTAAGTGGCTCAGCCTGCCGACCCGGAGTCCCTGGATGGCTGTGGAGCAGCAAATTATGCGTGTCACAACTGACATCCTGGGTCATAGCAAAACTTTCCTGCCACAAAGGCAACTGTGGTTCCTTAGTGAGATCCATAAAGGGAACCGCAGAAGGGGAAGACTGTGCTATATCCATGGACTTCAAAGGCAATGAAGGAGGAGAATAAGAAGGGGTCTTTGGAGATGGGTGATCACCTCCCCAAGGAAGGATAGTTCCTGAGGGGTGTGATACCTCTGGCCAAGAGTACCTGGTCCACAAGACGCAACACATCATGTTCAGAAAGGCTTCTAGTGGACCTCACGGAGACTGAGGGGGAAACAAGCCTGTCCACAGAAGAGGCAGACTCTGTGCCCATCTCATCTGACTGCACCGAGGACAGCGGTGCCAAGAGAGACTGGACTACTGCTGTCTGCACCGAAGAAGTTATCGGTGCTGAGGTCATGGTCTGCACCGACACACGGATTGGTGCCGAAGCTGGAACAGACAAAACTGGAGTCAACAATAAAGGCGTTGGTTCCGAGGAAGATCTCTGAACCAATGTAGTCAAGGTCTGTGCTGACTGAACAGTCGGTGCCGATACAGTGGTAATGCTCTGAACAGAGGAGCCCCTCGGTGCCGATATATAGAACGTTGCAGGAGAAGACTGAGCCAAAATCACTAATGAAGCCGAAGGCCTCTGTGCCGAAGGTCTAGACACTGGGGCTGACTGAGTGAGCTCCGGAGCCGAAACTTTAGCCTTTTTAGGTTTTGGTTGGCAGGAGTCCCCAGCTGGGGACAAAGGCAAGGATTTAGCCTTAGTAAGAACATCCAAGGTTTTCTTATGGGCTCTAGGAGGGGTTGAGGCCTCCAACCCAGAAATAGCCCCTGAAAAGGGAGATTTTAGAAGTCCCTTCAGTAACAGCTTGTTTTCCCTTTCCAACAAGGTTCTATTAGAAAAGTTCTCACAAATAGTACAGGGTGGGTCCACAGACAAATGGGAAGCTCCCAAACAATAAACACAGAGTATGCATCAGACGTAGGCAGTTTGTGTCCACAATCAGAACACCGCTTAAACCCTGGACTACCTTTCTTATCTGCCATGACAGCAAATAATTAATAGAAAATGTACCAGCAATGGTACAAGGGAGTACCCGAAGGTATGAGAGAAAAGGGAAAAGGATTACCACGATGGTAAAGAGAGAATATCTCCCGGTAAAAGTGGTAAAGAAAAAAGCAGAAAACCCTGAAGAAATTATGAACGCTAGATGAGACAGGGTAAGAGACAATAAAATATGAACTTTCCTGACAGAAAAGTAATCTGTAAAACTATTAAACAATTGACTGTACTTCGCTCAAGAGAAGTAGCTTGACACGACCGAATGGCAACACGGCAAATGAAATCTGAGGTAATAGGGAGAGGGGGATTGTGGGTAAGAGTTTAGCTCGAGAGTTTGAAGCTGATGCAAGCTTGGAAAATGGCCGGCTCGGTACCGATACCCATGCGAATGAACGAGGATTAATATCAGATAAGACTTCTGAAGAAAGTTATGAAAATATTTGGTATTGAAGACATAAATTAAACAGTAAAAACGTACACAAGACTAACATATTATTCCCCAAGACACAATAACTAGACTAGATAGAAATTATACTTCACAAGAACATTTGCATTTAATTGAAAGCTTCAACATACATCAGTAACTAATTCAGATTATGTACCAATAAAAACAAAGATAAAAATCCGTGATGAAGTAGAAATAATATACCAGTACTTTCCCACTTACCTGTTAAAAAGACAGGAATTTAAAGAATGGTAGTAGAAAGTATTTGAGAGATATTAAGGAAGACAGAAATATCTTCAGAAGTTATAGCTAGTGAGTGGGATAAAATGAAAATTTAGTTTAAAACATGGAAGAAATAAGACAGAAAAAGAGAGAGATATGGTTAGAATGGGAATTTCTTCTTCTTACAGAATCACTTTCTTTATGCCCATTTTCCGATATCAATCCCCAATACGGAAGGCAGTCTCTAGCCTGCCATTCAAATGTCCTCTTAGCCTCTTCCCATTGTATTATCTATCCTTTTTTAGTTATTTGCTACCAATACATTGGTTCCTTTGCCAGTTTTCTCCAGGAAATTCCAAACCCTCTTGCCTATTCTCCATATGTCTAACTGGAGTCATCCTATCAGCAAACTATCCTTTTTCCATTTTCATGCTGGCTTAGTTCTTAGAGTAGAGTCTGATACTTTATGAATATAATATTCTATATGGCTGTTGAAATTCTCCTCAAGGAGGGATAGGGAATCTTAACTGAGAACAATGGGAGGACAGATGTATGGCTCCCAAGTATGAAAAAGTCTAGACGAATTAGAATTTTTGTTTGGAAGTGTTTGCATAGGTATGTTTATACCCCAAGCAGACTTCAAAATAATTTTTTTCCTCAGATAGATTGCAAATGTTGGAGAATGATGGGGAAGGTAACTAGGAACATATACTTTGGGTGTATAATGAGCTGTCAGACTTTAAAAATCCCATTCCAAGTACTCTACCTGAAGTACTGAGTGAGCAAATGGCTGTAACTAAAGATATGATTTTTTTTTTTAAAGCTGGGACACAAGATATGAATTGCCTGGACATAGTAAGTTTAGGTGTGTTGGCTGCCAAAAGGTAATTAGAAAACAGAAATTTTGAAACTGGAAAGTCTAAACCAACTGTATTTGAAGTACTGAATATTATAAGAGATAGAAGAACTGGAAGAAGGATCTTTAATTTGCTCTTTTCCTTTTTTTTTTTTTTTTTTTTTTTTTTTTAAGAAATAAATGGAAATTGTGGGAACAATACATGCAGAATATTTTTAGGAGGAAGAGGAGTGAGGTTTAAGGGAAGGAAGAATTTAGCAGTTTGTGTAATACTGGACTGATAACTAAAAAAGAAAACACAGGATATATACTGTATGTAAATGGAAAAGGTTTAGGATTTGTTTTATTTTAATGTATGTTTTCCAATGTCTTAAGCAATAAAGTATTTAAAAAATAACACAAGGGACTCCTAGTTATGAAAATATGAGCTCAAACATGAATGTGTGACAAACGGTGACTTTTCTACTGCAGAACATCCTAGATTAAAATTCTGGGATAACTTTGTTAGCAACTCTCTGTATTTTTTAATACTGCCTATTAGCTTGTAAGTTGCTTAGTTAAAGAAGCCAGACGCCCAAAAATGTGTGGACACCATAAGGAACTACGGATGTGAACTGGGATTATACAAAAAATGTGTTACAGGCTTGAATGAGCTAATGGGGTCTCCTGCTTTTGTAAATTATGCTACAAATCTTCAGAGTACTCTAAACATCTGTGGTGTCACTTGTAAACCCTTAGAAGTTCATTTGACTCCACCAGTATTACTACTTCCAGAACCTGTCAGATCTTACTGTGGGGACCTTCAAATGTTAAGGCCCCCAAACATGTTAATTCTGTGGGGGGCCATGGACTACACTATTGTTCCTTCTTTTGACCCAGCTCTTCCCTGTGCCCTCTAATGAGAAGGAATTTGTGAAGCTGCCACGGACTGCCAAACCACAGACCACCATTGTCATTATTAACTTGCTTACTGTTTCTCCCTACATAATGCAATCCACTCCTCACATGCATTTACAATAGTGCCCAGCCTGCAGATATATTGACAATGTGATGTTAATTCACACACTGACACGCCTAAAGCTACTTTCAGCATCACCAGAATAATACAGCAACAAGTGAGTTTCCTACCAACCCCAGCTACCCCACCCTAAACTCCTCCCAGGCACACTGGCTGCTAAATGAAACTTAAGTCACAAGCATAGTAAGGCAAACAGCTGATTAGCATACCATCCATCCTCTCCATTAATTTTGCTGGAAGGAAGACCATTTCCACTAACCCTGCTGGGAGCACCCAAAATCCTGAAGTCTGACCTGCCTGAACAGTCTGGGCTGTGGAAGAGTGAAGGATCACTTCCTTCATGAAAAAAGTAACACCGTACTCTCTGTAACAGCAAAAGATCTAAATTATTTTAAAGATGAAGCAAACTAGTAGGATCACTGTTTTTATCCATCATTGAAGCTATTTTCCCTGTGGCACAGGCATGCTACAGTGGATGAGACACTCTCCAGAACTGCCTCCTGCACATTTCTGTTACTTCATACAGAATTTATAAATTGACAGAAAAAAAGCTGCATTTACCCTTGAAAACAGTATACTGAAAAAGAGTGGAGTATTATTTTATAAAATTTTTGGCATATTCTGCTGGCAACTGAAGTTACCATTAGAGACATCAGTGTCAGCAGCAGAAACTCTCAAAGCAACTACTGACCTTCCACAGCAGGGAAGGCTGGCTACTTGTACTACAGACTGCTCCACTTTTACAAAATGATGTCATCATATGACTTAAAATTGTACAAGTGTAAAGATGCTCCTTCTACTTATGATTACACTATTTCCTTAAATACATTTTATGTTTACCAAGACATTGGAGAGTTTATTTTTCAGTAGTTCTTGTTTTCAAAATTAGATAATCAGTTCTTTCATATGAAACGTCAGACAGAAGTAAGCTGTAGCTATATTCCCAAAACTTTTCATACAGGTTTTGGCATGCAAGAACTGCAGACATACAAGTGCGAGAGCATTCTGGCAATGCTGCAGAGTACGCCCTAGGCAGGGCAAGAAATATCATCTGCATTTCACAAAGACAACAAAGAAACTCCACTAGAATGTATGTGATGAACCACTCAGTTTTCTGATTTTAACTGTTAAAACAGCAGTGCTTTACCACACAACCTACTTATTTAAGCTGTTGAGAGCAGTTTATAGATCATTATCCTCTAAGCCCCTCAAAACTGTTCAGTAAAACATATAATCCTTTCCTTTTTAAGGGAACACAACATAGTAACACTTAAGTACATGCTCTACAATACATTACTGGCCCTCATAAGAGGTCGGTGATGTCATCTATGACCGGAGGTGGAAACATGTTAAATTTAAGATATTGTCCAGCAAAACTCCCATGAAAAAGACAAAACATTAGTTTGGTCGGGCATGCTGGCCTGTATTAACTTTTACAACTATGAACTATGGATCTTTTGTCATGTTACAATACCAAGACACATATTTCTTCATCATATGAAGACACATTTGTTTTTTTTGTTCAGTTCCCGTTCAAGACCAAGCTCCTATGCAACCTAAGCAAAGATAGTACCGTCATGTCAGAGAAATGACATCACTGATATTTCTCAAACTACAATTCTTAGACTGTCATTAAGATCCAGACAACATACTTTTCAAAATATATGAATGTTTATAAAAGATTAGTTTCCTGCAATTGGACGTCAGATTTGAATCAGACCGGTAAATGAAAAGAGGTATGGCTGGCTCAAATAGGGACTTTATGACTATGAGATGAATAACTACCACACGTTACTTAGAACGTTATTCCACGCTTGCAACTTGCATACCAAAGTAATTCATTTCAGCTGTGTGTTTCCTAATTGCTGTAAAGTATCACTCTCCTTTTAAATTCTCGTGAAGTAAAACAAGATACTGTATAATGGAAGCATATGCAAAGTAAAATGGCAAAAGATTATACAACATAATCAAAGGTCATTTACTTTGTGAGCACGTTAACTTGAATACAATTTTGGCGCACAGAAAAAAAGTTCGCTGAAACCACTTTTACCAAACCTCTGAATATTTTTTTTTTTTTGCAGGGGCAAGCCTTATACCTCAAATGCGCAAGATCACCCCATAACCCCCAAACTTACATATACCTACTCAGAGCTCACCAACAGTGGGGAAAAATGAAAAATCCTCTCTCTAAAGTTTTTACATTCACTGAAAATACATTTGGTGACTTGACTGCAAATTTTTGGTAAAAATAAGCTTGCTTTCTCTTTTTGCTTTCCTTCTTTTAACACTCAATGCACTGCATCAGGCAACACCCTTAAAATGAATCTTATGGATGTGCTATTAAATAACAATGGCTAGAAATTATTCCAGTCCAAACAGATCAGGATTATTTTTGTGTGTTGTAACTTTACAGTTCTTACTACCACCACACTCAAAACACTTACTTAGGATAACAGCATAACCATATATTCTTCCAGCTTCAAAATTTTCTGTTTAGCATGACCAATGCCATTTCAGGAAAATCTGTGAGCCTGACATTATGTCAAAGCCTCAAGGATATTCAAAGCAAACAGACTGGAGTTGAAGTTTTCCAGAAAACACCAACATGTATGCTTTTCAACTTTTTTGTGATGTTGGAACTCTATAGAATGCATCAGTACTATTAAAGGACCCCCATGCATTTTGCCTGGTATGACTACATAATTTAATTAAAACAACCCATATTTATAAATTATACAACAGGTACATGGAAAACACTCAATGAAAATAAAATGAATGCAGTTATATTTTTCAGAATGCACTGTGATAACACTAACTTTTTTTGTTATTGACTAAAACTGAATTAACACAGTGTTTAAACTGCTTTGAATGTCAAGAAAATGAACCAGTGTTACAAAATTCCTGTATGTGCAAATGGAAGAAGATAGTAAAAGTCTCTGATTGTGGTTATCTTGGAGCATCTCTCCAAATCCAAAATAGATCAATCTTGGGTGATAGTAACACAAATACAAGGTGAGAGACAAGTCATAACACTAGTTAAAGTAAACTGTGATTCAAACAAAAAAGGGCAAACTGCGAAACTCAGCATTAGGTCTTTCAAATATTTCTATAAGGGGCTTTGATTCCTGTACCCTGTATTCATGTTACTTAAATCACCCAAGACTGCTATACCTTGGATTTTGAGAGATGTTCCAAGATATCACAATCCGAGACTTATAATATTTTCTTCATTTGCATGGGTATTTCTGCACTTAGAAGGATTGTAATTACAGTCTTTGGTCTTGCAGGAGGTGCCCCACTATGTGTTTTCTGTTGTTAACTTAAACTCGAGAATGATAGCATTTGCACCATAGCCGAGTCTACAGACAAACTGTGGATAGACAAGTTACACCTTAATAAGTCTGCTGTCAAAAGCCCTTTTTGTTTTAAAATTAAGAAAAAGCTGAGGGGGTACCCAAGCATTCCAGGGGATTCGGGTTCAGCAAAAGGTTTAAAGCATCACTGCATCTGATCATGAGTACCCACTCACCAAATATTTCAGCATAATGCTTTATCTCCACGGCACAGAGTGAAGAAACCTTGAATGCACTGTGTGTGACTCGCATTAAAGAGTGAACTGAGAGAGGTATTTCCAAGATGGCTGCACACTGAGTAATTTCAGCTCTCCCAGTGTGAAAACAGAAACTCAGAAGAGAGCCAGTGAACTTGTCTTTCTGGGTAAATTTCAGTAACTGGTTAGCAAGTGGAATGCCTGGATGCCAGCAGAAAAGAAATTTGTAGAACCTGGAAAAAAAAAATCAAATCACAAAAGGTGAGAAGCAAACAGTGACCGGGAAGAATTCTGCAGCAGTTCAGCAAAAAGCAGTGCAAGTTTGGACTTATTTTTTCCCTCTAGATTACTGGAAGTCATATGTATTCAGAGACAATTAAAATAAAGGAAACAATGAAGGAGTATATCAACTCAAATAACAAAAAGACTGAAAAAATGGAAGAAGCTTTAAACATATATTCAGATGAGGTGATACAACTGCAAAAATCAGCGGTCAAAATGCAGAAAAGTCTGGCTGAGTATCAGACTGCTCAAGAAGAGACATTTCAAAAAGTAAACAGAAATTAGAGGACAGCGCACATAGGGAAAACCTCAGATTTTCTGCTGTACCCAAGAAGCTGGAAGGAACAGATTATATTAATTTTATGAAAGCACAAATAAGCAAATGGACTGGTATTCCACAGCAGGAGTTGTTACTTGAAAGTGCACATTATGTGTGTATGCTCCAAACCTGGCCATGTGAAAGCAGTCTAGACCTTTAATAGTAAAGATGAAATCCTATCAACAGAAAGAGTTGATTCTGACAAAACTGTGGCAGAAGGGCAAAGTACTAAAAGTGGGAGACAGTAGAGCGTTTATGCAAAATAATCACTCAGTGTATACCAGGCAAAAGGAGTACATTTATTTCAGTAATCAGGGAATGTTGAGAAGCAGTTGTGAGATTAAAGTTGCTGTAGCCAGCTATTTTTGGGATACTCTGTCCTGGAGGTATTCTGACGCCAAACATGCTAAGGAGGAAATGCAAACGTTTACCACACGAAAAGTGAATATTAAGCAGAATGAGGTCCTGCTTCTTATTTTTCTGGTAGAAAGACTGTGGCAGTGAAAACTTTTCCAGTGTTTCAAAGGAAAATGTTTGACAGACAGAATAAAGCACAAGAGATAACCAGAAGAACCAGGAGTATGTTTGGAAATGAAACTGAGACTAAATTTGGGAGATGGAGATCAACAGGAAGAAAACCAGCAACTCAAAAATTAAATGTGGCATTACAAAGTATTAATTATATTTGTGAAACATACCAGAACAAGAAAACCTGGAAATACTGAACTTCTTTCACTTTGTTAAACTTATAGGGGACTCCAAAGCAAAGCATATGCCCTACTTCATGTTATTAATGTCTACAAGAACATTCAGGAGACGGGAAGGGGGAGGATAGCGTTACCTGTAAGTTACATATTTTTTGACTTAACAGTAGCAGTTTATAAAGCATGACATAACCAGCATGCTATGAAGTACAGCTTTCTCAGTTCTTTTCATGAGTAATAGGGATACTGAAGTAAACAGGTGCCCCCGTTTTTTCATTCTTCCTTCTTTTGCTTTGTTTAGTTTTAAGAAATGTAGCAGTGCAGTGTAAAAAGAGAAAAGTCTGTACAAAAACAGCATAATACAATAAAAATTATATGCTTTTACTTACTCTTGCATAGGGGGATTATAATAAAAAAGTATTCCTCCAGCAAATAAATGAGTGCTTATATTACAGGCAACTGTGTATCTGGTCCTCATTTATCTATGGAGACAAGCTGATAAGGGGCAATAAAAACTGAATACGGCTTTCTTTCAATGGCTAGGAGATATGTTTTCTGAAAGCATTCAAGTGTTTTGCTAATCTGAGAAAGGAATAAATAAAAGACTAAAGCAGACAGCAATTAGTTGAAGTAGGAGCACAGGCTGTACCACAAGTCTTAGCATGGATAACCTTCCTTATAGGTTAATCCAAGTCTATGAATGTGGCCGTCAGTCCAGGGCAACTGCTCCTACTAGGAGGGTTAAACTTCAATATATAAAGATGCGCATAGTTTTGTGTGCTAGCATTAAGTTATTAGGTTTTAAGGGCATTCTGGGGTACTTTTTGAGAGTTTTCACTAAAACAAAAGGTTTTGAAAGATGCGACTTAGGTTTAAATGGACATGAGAAGAAACAATTGTATGAAAGATCAACATGCCAAACAATAGTGCATGCATGTAACACAAAAGCTGATACTAGACATTAAAAAAATGTTACACTTAACAGGTGGGAATAACGACTTCTTAAAATGAAACTATATATATATATATATATATATATATATATATATATATATATATATATATATATATATATATATATATATATATATATATATATATATATATAAAATCTTTACATGTGAATGGTATCACAGATATATAAAAATAAACAGGAGTAATTAACTATTAAAAATGCAGAGTGCAAATCTACCATTATATACTTTTTCTCCTCTTCTATCACTGTTGGAGCTCCTTTTTTGCAATTAATACAAGTACTCACCTTTTCCTTTGAGATATTCTGCTGAACAACCATCCTGAAATCTTTTCTTTATCAAATTCACATGCTCCTTTCTTTCCAAATGTGTCTCGAGGCAAAAGCTGAAACTAGACACTATTTACACACTAAATTTTTAATATAGTCCACTACTTTTTATATAACTGTGAGACAAATTCACATTTAAAGATACTATAGAAAGTGCCATTTTGTTAAGAAGTTACTATTCCCACCCATTATGTGCAACATCTTTTTTTAATGTCTAGTTTCAGCTTCTGCTACATGAAACACATTTGGAAATAACTGAGCATGTGAATTGGATTAAGAAAGGATTTCAAGATGGTTATTCAGCAGAATATCTCAGACAAAGGATATTAATTGCAAAAGGAGATCCAACAGGGATAGAAGATGAGAAAAATATATAACGGTAGATTTTTAGTAATTAGGGGCTACTGGCAAGGGAGATGGATTACACTGCCATGTATTTATATTCCACCTAAAACTGCGATAATGGAGCTTAAGAAAATTCTGGGAGAAATAATCAGCTTTCAGCAGGGAATATTGCTTATACATAGGGACTGGAATTCGACTTGCCGCAGCGAGGATGTATCTGGAGGGCCAGGAAGGGAAAATGCAACAAAACAGCGCAGATTGTTGAAATAGTTAAGGACAATATTTGGCACAGAAGACGTGAATTCACTTGTAAGCGTTCATAGTGAATTTACATATTATTCCCCAAGGAACAAAAACAGGGCTTGGCTAGATAAAAAAAAAAGCTATGTCAGAGAAACATGTGCATTTAAATTGAAGTTTTGATATAGATCCAAATAAGAACTAAAATAAAAAGGGTAATGAAATAAAAATGAGACACAGGCACTTCCCCACCCATCTGTTAAAAGAGAGGAATTTATGGAATGGGTAATTATTTGGGAGTTATTAGGAAATAAAAGTGGAGTTTAAAAATAGGGTGGAAGTAAGAGAGAGACATATGGTTAAGAAGTGACAAGAATTATTTAGAGGGACTGACAAAGGTTAAAGTATTGCAGAATAAGGGGAAATCTCACAGATCAAGAGGAGGAGCAATTTCAGAATGCTTAACAAAAAATAAGGGATTACCTCAACAATATACAGGAGTTAGAAAGACTGCTGCTAAGCAACTGTTTTCTGATAACTTCAGAGAAAAAACAACTTTTAGCACAATGACTCAGGCAACAGAAAGTAGAAAGGGTTGTTGCCAAACTTGGAGAGCCTATAACAAGGAAGATAACCAGAGATCTTGTGCAGGTACTAGAAATATTTTGGAAACTTTATGAAAATCTGTATAAAGAAGAGAACTATGGAAATCAAGAAAGGTACAAATGGAAATGATTATGGAAGAATTAAACATGCCAAGGTCAGAGGTATATGAGGCTCAATTACCAACAGGACAGGATGAGACAAGATAAAAATGGTGATGTAGAACCAATCTACAGAAAAGTCCCCAGGAACAGATGGTGTTCCCGTGGAAGTCTGGAAGCTAGGAAGGAAGGAACCGATTAAGATCTGGAAGGTTTTGTTTATTATTTTAAAAGAAGGAGAAATACCAACATTCTGGAAGAAAGCAGTGGTGGCTGCAATACCTAAAGATGGTAAAGACCCATCAGATCTAGCTTCATACAGGCCCATTTCAAGTCTAAACCATGACTATAAAAAGAGTTTAGGTCTATAATCGTTAAAAGAATGGCAAAAGGTTATGCTAAAATTGATAGATATGGATCAATGTGGTGGTGTGGAGAGGAGGTAAATATCTGATGACATTACTAGAACAATGATGATCTAGACAGCAGAAAGTAAGAAAATACCACTGTTGTTGGTGGGTCTTGATGCAGAGAATGCATCTGACAGAGTAATCTGGGAATTGATCAGTAGGGCAATGGAAGCATTTGCATTCCCTGATAAAATTATAAGGTTGATTAGGAGGATATGTGAGTGATCGGAGGCAAAAATTAAAGTGGGTGGGTTCCTCTCTGGTAAATTCTGTTTGAGCAGAGGAACCTAGCAGTGGTGTCCTCTTTCCCTTTGTTATTTGCACTATATTTTGAATTGAAATAGAAAATAAGAAACTCAGAAATTCAAGGATATAATTGGCATGGTAATCAAGAAATCTGGCTTTTTTTTTTTTTTTGCCGATGATGGTATTTTATACCTCATGAAACCAGAAAAGGACATTTCAGTGTTGTGGAACATTTTGAGACAGATTCAAGTCTTATCTGGATACAAAATTAATAAAGATAAAACAGTAGCAATAGCTGTAAACTATGTACTCGCACACAAACTGGTTCAACAATACCCATGTTTATGATGACATGATAAAATGAAGAACTTAGGGATATAGATAAGGCAGCTAATGATATGTGGGAAGACACCAAATAAAAGACAATACAAACACTGAGAAACTGGAAACTCTGTTTTATGGATATAGATAGTAAGATACAAGCAGTCAAAGTGTTTTTAGTCCCCTTAAATCTATACACAGGTCAGGGATATTTTTATCAACCAGAGGAGAAATTGTGGATAGCAATTAATAAACAGTTGAAGGATTTTTTCTGGGAAGGGAAAATGGCAAGAGTCAAGTCAGATAAGCCAATCCTTCAAACACAAGGATGTGGCCTGGGATTACCAGATTTAAAGGGATACTTCAGAGCTACATAGTTATGGTTCCTATACAAAGCACAATCAGAAAGATACAACTCGAAGTGGAAAGGGATGATGATAAAATGGGGGGGGGTCAAGAAACAAGGAGATACTGGGACTTTGGATGCAGATCCTTAAGGAGAACAACAATAACCATTCAGAATATTATATTATTGAAGTAGCAGAAAATATTCTAAGATGACCCGCGGTGGTGGTGCTGCGGTAGCGTTGTCGCCTCACAGTAAGACGCTGTCCGGTTCAATTCTCAGCTAGAGCATCTTCTGCGTGGAGACATTCGTGAATGGGCGTACCTTAGTTTAAGGTTGTGCGTCAGGCCTGGCAAGCCGGTACGTAAAAATCAACTGCCAATCATTAGCGGACCGGAGTTCCGCTGTGGTGACCCCTAACCGGGAAAAGCCGAAAGACACAAAACAAACAAGTCAACACAGGAATGGAGAAAAGAGATTCTGCCAATAGGGATGATTGCAATTAAGGATACAGACAACAGGCAGGAGGAATTTACTGGGGAAAATTGGCTAGGGAACTAAGGTATTAGGAGCAAATAATGAGAAAGGGAATGGCAACAGAATGGGAAGAGGCCAATAAGTTATTTGGACTGCAGGCAAGAGACTGCCCTCCCTATCAAGGGCTGATAGCAGAGTATAGGCAAATGGAAAGAAATAGGGGTACCCTAAGCAAAACACCAGCACCAGTGGAGTTATTAGTAGAATCTAGAACAGAAGCTGATGTTAAAAAAGGGATAATTACTAAAGCACATAAAATATTGCATGATAACTACATGAGTCAATCAGAGGAGGTTAGAAAGGATTGGGAACAGAGATTGGATAAGCAATTCACAAAGAAACAATGGGCTATATGTATGACCCGCAATTATGCAACAAAGTCTGGAAGACTTAGGATCTTCGCTTTCAAGTGTTTACATAGGTATTTTTATACCCCAACTAGACTCTAATTCTTTCCTGATGCAGATAGCAAATGTTGCTGGTGTGATGGGAAAGAAAGAGGCAATTGGGAACACATTTTTGGGAGTCTAATGAGTTAGAAGACTTTAAAAACTCATTGCAAACTACTCTAACAGAAATACTGGTTAATAATTTGGTACAACTAAGGAAATGATTTTCTTGAGGTATGATACAGAAATGGAAATGCCTAGACATAGTAAGGCCTTGCTGAGTCTAACTGTAGTATCTGCCAAAAAAACAGTTACTAGAAAATGGAAATCAAAGTCTACATCAACTGCACTAAAAGTAATGAATATAGTAACAGAGATAAAACAACTGGAAATCAGATGTTTAGAAAAACAAGAGAGAATTATGCGAACAATACATGCAGAATGATGTTTTGGGGGAGGAAATGGGTTTAAAAGAAAGCAGGATTACAATGAGCTATGTAATATTTGACTGACAATGTTGCGTCTTTCGGCTTTTCCCGGTTAGGGGTCGCCACAGCGGAACTCCGGTCCGCTAATGATTGACAGTAGATTTTTACGTGTCGAGTTGCCAGCCCTGACACACAACCTTCAACGAAGGTACGCCCATTCACGCTGGTCTCCACAGAGAAGACGCTCTAGCCGAGAATCGAACAGGACAACGTCTTCCTGTGAGGCGACAATGCTACCACAGCACCACCACCACACTGACAATGAATGGATAAATTGTAAGTGCTGTATAATGTTTGCAACTAAAAACATAGGTCAGTATGGGTTGTTTTCATTTACATAAATGTATGATTACTAAACCAACACTGAAAGTTAAAAAAAAAAAAAAAAAAGAAAGACTAAGCTAAGAGAAATGTGCATGAGCAGTTGAAGATGGAACAGCAGTTTCTTCACATGTCATTGAATACTTGGGAACAGCAATAACACAAGGGTGAAGAGTGAATAAGGAGAGAAAATCTTTACAAAACAGTCTAATTTCTGCTTCAATTTTCAAAACATTCTTGTATACTAGCTAGGGGCATTTACAGTTTATATGGATACTGTCCTGCACAAGACATTGCATATATAAACTGATATTTTGCTCAGGTCATTCCAACAGTATTTAGCAGAGCTGGCAAAAGTGGCAAGCACATAGCATTGGGAAGCATCACTGTGGTAAAAGCAGCATGATTACTTAATTTCTTATCCCATCTCTCAAGTAAATTTCTCTCTTTCCAACAGAACAGAATTAAAAGCAAAGACAATACCATTTAAATTTGGGTCTATATTACATCAAAGGGCCGCCATCGGGAATTTGCCCTTTCCTCCACTGTAGTGCAATCTCTGAGTTGGTATATTTAATTAGGGGATGGGGGGCACAGCCCCCCACTTTGTAGGGTCTGCAACTTTTTTTTTTTTTTTTTTTTGGTGTTGGCCAAGAATTTCTTTCCCCCGAGAAAGAAATTTGCTTATGTGGCCGTTCAAGGTTTGATATTTCGATTATGTGTCGATGAAAGGGCATTTGATGAAAAGCCCCTTTGATGATGTAATATAGACCCCTAAATTCAATAAAGGTGTCAACAGAATACCATCTACAGAGAGGAATACATAACTAGAGGAAAAGTAAACCAGAAAAAAAATGATGCTAGAAGAGAGGTCTGAAATAATGAAAATCAAGAAATTGCCTAATTCTATTAAAATCAGTAAACAGAGACAGAGACAAGAACAGAGGTCAATAAACAAATACAAAATGTAACCAGTTTATTCAAAATATGTACTGGATGAGCTAAAATAAAACTGTTTATCAAGTCAAGAGAAAAATCACACAAGCATGACAGACTGATAATTTGGCTAGCAAGTGGAACAGGTCACTAAAAATGAAAAGTTAAAAGGGGTGAATGCAGAAAATCAAGGCCAAAAGGAAAGCATTTCCATATGTAATGAAGTATAAATGTGTAATGTATGGACAACATAAACAGTATAAAAACAAAAACTTACTCACACAAAACGGAATAAGCAAAAAGGCTTCATTAAAATCAGACAATATTTTACTGGTGTGCAAGCATAAGCATCATCAATAGACCAAAACAAATTAAAATTTAAACAATAAAGGAATAAGAGCAAAAGATAAAATACTAGGCAGCAGGGCAACGTCTGGTGTTTTGTTATACAACTTAAGTGCTGCCAATCTCATTCACTGTCAAGACCCTGGGTGTGTAAGCTTTCAAATTTCAGTACAAGAAAAACTTTCCCCATGCTGCAATATCTCCTTAATCAAAGTCATTATGAATTTGAGCTTTTGACTGCTTCAAGAAGGCGGCTTTTAGCTTTCACAGGTCTATAATTGTCTTTTGTCTTTTCCCCGTTAGGGTTCGCCACAGTGGAACTCCGCTCCGCTAATGATTGGCAGTGGATTTTTACAGTGACGAGTTGCCAGCCTGACGCCCAACCTTCAAAGAAGGCACACCCACTCACGCACGCACCTACCTGCATGTCTTTAACATCACTCGACCATGGGGAGGACATGCAGACTCCAAACAGAAGGCACTCCAGCCGAGAATTGAACAGGAGAACCTCTTGCAGTGAGGCGACAACACTAACCGCTGCAGCACTGCAGCTCCTTTTATCTTTCACAGGTGAACTAGAATTAGAAGTTATGTCCTTACCATAACGTTCCATGTGGAGTGTTCATCTCGCCTTTGTTCTTACAACTGGGTTCGGAGCCGATCCTCGGCTCCGTGTCGGCCGCTTGCAAGCTCTGCATCGAGAAGAAGCTCGAGACTAACCTAACTCCCACAATCCCCCTCTGCCTTTACCTCAGATCTAGTTTGCAAGCAAACCAGGAGTCAGAAACAACATACAACATACTGTACAAGCACTTATCCATATATATATATATATATATATATATATATATATATATATATATACACAAGATATACATATATATACAACGACTGCAAAGCAGAAGCCAAATAATCCAGACCAGGCAACAAACTGCACGTTCTTCCTGAGGGTGGGAATGTAAGAACAAAGGCGAGATGAACACTCCACATGGAACGTTATGGTAAGGACATAACTTCTAAATGTGAGAGTGTTCGATCTCGCCGTTTGTTCTTACACCTGGGTAGCGTCCCTAGCTCCATGTTCCTGAGGAACTCACGGGAGAACGTTCTTGAGCACAGTGGAACCAAAGGTTGCCCTGTCCCTAGAAACCCTGTCTACCTTGTAATGAGAAATGAATGTATGTGGTTTAGACCAAGTGGCAGCTGCACAAATATTGTCTAATGGTAGGCAAGCTGCATGAGCCAGGGATGTAGAAACTGATCTTGTAGAGTGCCCCTTGGGTTTGCCAGGTAAAGTTTGTTCTGAAGAATCATAAACGAATATAATGCAATCAGTTAGCCATTTGGAAAGGGTTCATTTAGTAACTGCTACACCTTTCCTGCTGTCAGCGAAAGCTACAAAAAGTTGATCAGATTTCCTGTGATCCTTTGTTCTATCCAAGTAAAATCTAAGTTGTCTATGAACATCCAACTTGTACAACATATACTCCAACTTATTGGAGTGATTTTTGAAAAAGGTAGGCAGTTCAATGGATTGATTAAGGTTATTAATAGAGCAGACTTTGCGAAGAGATACTCTGTCAGAATGAAAGATCAGATAAGGGTGTTTCATGGAAAGAGCCTGAAGCTCAGACACTCGCCTAGCGGATGAAATGGCTACCAAAAAGAGGGTCTTCCACGACAAATACTTCAAAGAACAAGAGGAGGCTGGCTCAAAAGGAGGTAGCATCAACTTAGATTTAGATTCCAAGGAGATGTAGGAGTTCTAACTGGTGGTCTAATATGGAAAAATCCTTTCAAAAAGGCTTTACAAAGTCTGTGAGCCATAACAGGTGCCCTACATTCTTCCACATGAAAGTTGGAAATGGCAGCCAATTGCACCCTTAAAGTGGCTGGAGAAGCACCTTGGTGAAACAATTCTGTCAAAAACTCCAAGATCTTGTTTAAAGGAGCTATAACAGGGTCCAAATGCTGTGTATTTGCCCAGAACACAAAACGCTTCCATTTACTAGTGTAGGTCTTTGTAGTGGAAGCTTTATGAGAAGCTACTAGTATATTCTGAACTGCAGGTGAGAGAAGATCAGACCTGGCTAAGTAGGGAAGCGGAGCAGCCAAGCTGCTAGGTGGAGTGACAAGAGCGAGGGGTGGGGAGCCCCTGACGAGTGGGTCAGTAGATCTGGTCCGGGTCCAGCATCCAGGGTCCCCGAATGCGATGTGCCAGAAGAAAGGGAAACCAAATTTGACGAGGCCAGAATGGGGCAATGAGGATTATCGTGCTTTGCAAGTTGTTGGCTTTCTGCAGAAACTTTGCAATCAGGGGAAAGGGAGGAAAAGCGTATAGGAGACCCGGGGGCCAATCGTGAACCAGCGCGTCCCTGGGGACTTCCCCTGGAGGGGGTAATAGGGCAAAGTAGCTCCTGCATTTGGCGTTCATTGGAGACGCGAAAAGATTGCAGGAAGGCTGGCCCCACTTGCGAAAAATTCTCTTCGTAACTGACTGTTTGAGGGACCACTCGTGAGGCAACAGGATTGCTCTGCTCAGCCTGTCGGCTATGACGTTGGATGACCCCGGGATATGCGTTGCGATCAGAAAGTGACCTGTGGACTCTGCCCATTGCCAGATTCTCATGGCCTCTCTGCATAGTTGATAAGACTTGGTTCCCCCTTGCTTGTTTATGTACCAGACTACGGACATGTTGTCCGTCTGTACTGCAATAGTCCCTAGAGGAAGAAGGGGAGCAAAGTGTTGCAACGCTAGAAACACTGCCCTCAACTCTAGAACACTGATGTGCAGATTGTACTCTAACTCGGTCCATTCGCCTTGGACTGTCTGTCCCTGAAAGATGCCCCCCCACCCTATCAGGGAAGCGTCCGTGGTCACCGTAGCTGTCGGCGTGGGTAGCACAAATGGTCTTCCGCTGGAAAGGTTGCAAGTTTGAAGCCACCAGGCTAGATGTGATTTGCATGTGTTCGTGATCAGAATTTTGTGTGTCAGAGGAAGTTGTTGGAACGACCATTGTGCAAACAGTAGCCATTGCAGAACTCTCATGTGCAGTCTTCCCAACGGTATCGCAATGAGGGAAGCTGCCATGAGACCCAAAACCTTCAGAACCAGTTTTGCTGGGGATTTTCTGGATGACAGAAGAAGAGATATGTGGCTTTGTAGTGAGGCTATCCTTTCTGGAGGAAGCCTTAGAATTAAATGATGCGTATCAATTCTGCTCCTATGAATAAGATATGCTGTGATGGCTGTAGTGAAGATTTTTCGAAATTTACGGAAATTCCGAGGTGAACACAAAGCTGTAGTGTGTAATCCCTGGCCTGTATCAGTTGATGCTGGGTGGTGGCAGATAGGAGCCAGTCGTCCAGATACGGAAACACCTGGAATCCCAGGCGTCTCAGGTGAGACGCCACCACTGCCATGCATTTGGTGAAAACCCTGGGGGCTGAGGTCAGACCAAAGGGCAGGGCTCGAAACTGAAAGTGGCTGGCTCCCAGCCGGAAGCGCAAGTGATCCCTGGACGCCCTGGCCATTTTGATGTGGTAGTACGCGTCCTTTAGATCTATTGAGCACATCCAGTCGTCCTTCTGTAAAAATGGAAGGATCGATTGAAGCATGACCATTCGGAACTTTTCTTTCTTGACGAAGGTATTGAGGATGCTTAGGTCCAGAATCGGCCTCCAGTCCCCTGTCTTCTTTGGAACTAAAAAGAACCTTGAGTAAGTTCCGAATCCTCTTTGGTCCGCTGGGACTGGTTGGATGACTCTTTTTTCTAGTAGCTTTGAAATTTCTATAGCTGCAGGATCTCGCAGATGGGGTGGCACATCTGGGAGTCTTTTCATTGGAATGGGGGGCAGTAGGAAGGGTATTCTGTAGCCTCTGGTAACAACGCTTTTTACCCAGTTGTCTGATGTAAGATTTTGCCAGGCCTGAGGGTATAAAGCTAAGCGACCCCTGACTGCCTCCAGAGCAGGACAGTCGGGCCTCCTCTCAGGAGTGCTGGAAAGGTTTTCCAGGGGGTGTATCCCTGTCACCTTGGTTTTGCGGACCCCCTCTGCCGCCGGGGCGGCGTCTTCCACCTCTGCCCCCTCCTCTGCCTCTAGAGGGGGCATCACCCTGCATGCCTGGGAAAGATCCTTGGGGTTTTCGAAACCACATTTTTCCACCGCGTTGCCCTTTGGGGTACGGTCTGGATGGGGTGGAAAAACGGACTCAGACAGCAGACAGAGTCTTTCCCTCCTGTTCACACCGGGTAAGGGTCTCCTTTACTTTGGGGCCAAATAGAGTGGCACCGTCAAATGGGGCGTTAGTAAAGGAAGACTTGAAGGCTTCCGCAAATGAACATAAGCGCATCCAGGATTGTCTACAAAGAGCAATCGCTGAAGCTGCTGCCCTACTCGATCCTTCGGCTGCGTATGAGATCAGCCTCATGGACGAGTTTACAATGATGTAAGGGTATTGAGATGTGCTGTAACTTTGTCTGAAACAGCAGCATCTGTAGTACCCTGGAGGGTATCTCCCAACTCTTTGATTAGATCCCTCTGTAGTCGTGTAAAGTGGGTCAAATAGTTCAGGGATCGCATAGAAAAAGCCGCTGAACTAAAAATGCGCTTCCCGTACCTGTCCATAGTCCTAGAATCTTTGTTAGGCGGATGGACAGATGAGGAAGATTCCGACATCTCCTTTTTCGTGGCCGCTGCCACCACCATAGCGTCCACTGGAACTCCCTTTGTGAGATAGGCCTTGTTTTGGGGTGCAGTAATATACTTATTAGGCTTTCTAGGGACTGGTTCCACCGTGTCAGGTGTCTCCCACGCCCTTCGAGCAATCAGCTCCATTAACTCATCGAAGGGCGGAGTGACCCAGGAGGAGGAAGGGCGAGCACCAAATGCCTTCAGCAAGACTGACTCATCCTCAGAAGGGGGGAGGGATTGCCAATCACCTCTCTGTTTTAGGATCTCCAAGATGTCAGAAAAAGAGACATCCTCTGAAGGTGACTTTGGGGACCCTTCTGACTCATCCAAGTCAGTGTCCGATGTCAATGATTCTTGTGGAGAATCTAAGTGTCTCCTCTTACACAATCTTTTCCTAGGGACTTCTTCGAGGGGAGCATCCGAAGAAGCCTCCGAGGAAGAGGGGGCACCCTCCAGGGGTGGCTGAGACACAGGTGCTTGACGCTTGGATGTAGCCGTTGGTGCAGAGGAGGATAACGGTCCTTTATGGGGAAGAGAGGCTGCTTCTACTGATGTGGTTGTCTGGGTAGACAACACCTTCCTCATGAGGTCGAAGGCCCCCGGGTCCCGAGTCGAGGTATCTCCCGGTTCTGAAGAAATGGGAAGAATCCCCGAAACAGGCACCGAAGGCATCGACCCCAAGGATGGAGCCGAATCGATCCGAGCCAAGGCCCCGAGAGGGAGAGTCGGAACCGAAACATCAGTCCGACTCTCGGTCCCGGAACCAAGCATGGATCTTCGGCTCTGAGACTCCGGTACCGGATCCGACGGAGTCGAGGTGAACGGAGCCGACCGAGAAAAGGACGGTTCTGGCACCGAGGGCTTCACAATCAGCAGATCAGCTTCTTCCAGCTCCAAAGACTGGACAGGTCTCGGAGGAGGAACAGATGGAGATAATGGGAGGCCTTCAAGTCTCGACACCAATTGAGAGGAGACCGAGATGAGTTTGGATAAGGCCGTATTCTCCATCAACTTCTGCACCACGCGGTCTACATCGGTGTCGGAGAGGGGCCTGGAAGAACGGGTCGAAGGAATCGAAGACGGAGCCGACCTCAACAGTGTCGGGGGAGGGAGCTCCGTCACCGGTTCCAAGACTCGAGGCTCGGAAACTGACAACAGTTGAACACTCGGTCCCGAAGCCTGTGGAACCGGTGATCGAACCTTAACTGAAGAGCTTGGAGCCGATGACTTGGGCTCCGACGTCTTCGATTCCTTCGAGGATTTGGATGCCTGGTCTGAAGCATCCAGAGCCTCTTGAAAAGTAGGTTTTAACAAACCCCTATCCATGAGTTTCCTGCGCCTATCTGTCATGACCCTCCCACTGAAAGAATGACAAATTGAACAGTCTTCTTGCAGATGGAGAGGGCCAAGACAGTAGACGCAGGAACTATGATTGTCAGTAACTGCTATCTTTTGCCCACATTGGCAACGTTTAAATCCCGATTTAGCTTTCTCAGACATTTTTGTAAAGCTAACAATAGGGATAGTAACAAGAAAAGGTCAAGTCCAGTTATGAAGTCAAATCCGATAAAAATTGTCAAATCCAGCAAGAAAAGTCTAATCCGGTAGTCAAGTCCTGTAAAGGGTGGGATAGGCCCCGAGGGAAACTCTAAACAAGTTAAAAACTTTAACTGGTACCGAGAATATCCTCAAGACAGTATCACACAGACACACAGTCAACAAACAAGATATAGAAATATATAATTTTCAAGAATACAAGAAAAAAATCCTTAAATCTTAGCTTTAGGTGCTCGAGCTCGATCAAGTGATGCGAACGCTGCAGCGGCAAACTAGATCTGAGGTAAAGGCAGAGGGGGATTGTGGGAGTTAGGTTAGTCTCGAGCTTCTTCTCGATGCAGAGCTTGCAAGCGGCCGACACGGAGCCGAGGATCGGCTCCGAACCCAGGTGTAAGAACAAACGGCGAGATCGAACACTCTCACATTATTTATTCAAAAAAAAGTGTGCCGCATACAGCCTCTCTGGTGGTATACAGGGATAAAGCCCCAACTACAGAGGAGGAGTCTGCTTCACAAAACAAGCAGGGGAAGCATAGCTCAACCCTTCCATCTTCGAAACCAGGAGCACTACCTTTCATAATGTGGAACAAATGGTCAAAATGTGGAAAACTTAAAACAACTTACTAAGAACAGGCAGTTCATCTGATAGTTTAAATGTGTTCATCAAAATAACAACTTTTTATACAATTCAGCATTACTTGTCATGGTAATGTGTGACAAATCCTTTTAATGTGGACTGGCAAGGAATGTAATACATAATATGGTAAACTTCAGGGATATGACAGAAAGGGCAACATACTGCAAGCAGTGGGCGGGATATCCAAGCCACTGATGGCAGCCCTTGCCTACCTGTGTGAAAGACCAAGCACATGCAGGTAAGTGGGACATAGGCAGCCCATATAGGACATACACAAACAAACATCTTCAGTTGTTGGGATGTCAGCAAGGCTGCAGACTGCCTGATGTCTGCAGGGATGATAGTCTTTCCATATGTCTCTCACTCCAGAGGATCTGGGCATCTCTCTCACCCATGGGGAACCAAGGGGTTCAAATCCAGCTGGGAAAAGCTCAACAGCAAGTGAAACAGAAAAGGAAGAATGATGCAAGAAAAAAAGAAAAGAAAAAAAGTGTGCTGCAACAATATCCTCCACCCTTCTGTTTTCCTGCAATCTAGTTCTAACCATCTCAGTCTCTCCTACACAAAGCAAGCACACAGCATAAATATTTCCAGGATGAAAAACACAGACACACAAAAATGACAGTTCAATGCAGTAAATTTTTTACTGCCAATATTGAAAAAATGAACACAAAGCTGCAGAACAAAAATGAAAACTAAAAGAAAAATATACCATAGGAGACTCCAATATATATATAAATTGAGTAGTTTCATTGCATATTACTGTAAATACTTCCCAGTAATAACAAAGTGCATCTTATCTCATTAAACATTCACAGTACAGTCACATGATTAATCAAATCCAACTCTGTGAAAGCACAGCAGAATGAAACATGTATAAATACATCCAAATATTAAAACAATAAAAAGTATACATACAGACAATCACAAAGAATGTATATGTTAACAGTCATGCAAACATACTTTTTTTTTTAATATATACATAATGCTTCTATTTCAACTTTAGACACTTCTTTTACTAGGACTAAACAATCATTTTTATTATAAGCTTCACTTGTACTTCAGACTGCCATACTGGCTTAGCATAACATTAGCTGTAGTCCAAACGTCTTGTAAAGCAGAAAAATGGGAGTGTAAAGTATGCCAAAAGAAGCATAAAGAAGCTTTGTCATGTACAGAGACATGCGTGGGCTGAAATTATGAAGACAGGATGCAAGCCCTGGTTAAATAGCAATACAGTCTACTTATGGATGTGCATCAAATATATTTCTGCCGCAAGTTTATTAATCAACTTGTACTGTAAAGCTGTGGTTTAAATGCGCCATTTCACTGGTTAATGGAAGCCTCCGACTTTACTTCAAGCAAAATACAGAAAGAAGTGTGTGTGTGTGTGTGTATAGGGGGGTTGCTTTCTTGACGACCACAGGATACTTAATTTTTAAGGCATACAATTTAAGGAGATATGCTATGAAACGAAAAAAGATGACAATACAATATGGCAGTTTGGTTGGATCCTAGCTGTATTACTTAAAAGGACTGTGGAAAGTGAAATTAACCAAAGGGTACACTACCAACAGCTGCAACAAGTTTTTGAAGGTTTCTCTTTCATCTGTCCATGTTATATATATATATATATATATATATATATATATATATATATATATATATATATATATATATATATATTTATTATACACACATAAGTATTTAATACTCTGTTCAAATATTATAAAGATGCACATACTTTACATTCTTCTCACAAGTATCAGTTGTATGCAATGCATTACTATTGTTTATTTTGTATAATTATGCCTGAATTTTCTTCCAATGAAATGTGTCACAGCAGAAATATTTCTTTTACTCTAGTGTTCGCAATATGTTGTACTAATACTCCTACTAAAATATTTCTGATTTGCCTGCATATAGTCTATATATGCAAAACTAATATTCTTTTTTTCAATTCCACTAAAGTTGAAATACTACCTAGGCTTCTATGTGCAACATTCTGGGAGGGGGTGGAATAGAAATGGTAGATTTCGGTCTTGAACACTCACATTTAAAGTAGTGTGGATATCCTGTTCCTGTTGTCCCTCTTTGGAGGAGTATGGTTCCGATTCCCGAGATGGTGCTGGACATACTTCAAAGTCACTGCGTCCTATATCCTGCAAGTACTGGTACAGTGGGGAATTCTAAAAGGGGAAAAATCAAAAAGCTGTCTTACTCAAACTTGCCTCTGACATACTTGCATTTTAAATACATGTTCTGCTGGGCTGATATTTATACCATAGTCAAACAAGAAGTTACACTTCAGCAAGCTAGATGCAAAGTAAAAGGTGTGTGTGTGTGTGTGTGTGTGTGTGTGTGTGTGTGTGTGTGTGTGTGTGTGTGTGTGTGTGTGTGTATGTATATATATATATATATATATATATATATATATATATATATAAATAAATAAATATAAATATATATATATATATATATATATATATATATATACACAGATAGATCTACTTCACATGTTCGACACTTCAAAATGCCGAATTTCATATGGCAGAGACCATATGATCGACATTTGAAATATCAAACATATGAAATATAAAAGTAAAAAACAAACCCTTACCTAAACACTGCTAGCAGGGGGGCAAGACACCCCTGCACCCCCACTTAGGGGGCTCTGCCCACCACACACCCTGTAACTTAAACATACCAACTCCTGAGATCGCAATACAGTGCAAGAATGGAAATCTTTCCATTCCACACTGTACGGAGATGCCGGTTCCGCATTGTCGGCATTTCAAATGTCGATCATATGGTCTCAGTCATATGAAATTCGGCATTTTGAAGTGTCGGCAATGTGAAGGGGACCCATATATCTATCTATATATATATTTTTCTAGTTTTTTTTCCCTAAAGAAACAGACTGTTAAGTTATCTGAAATGCTGTCTGGAATACTTCTTAAAAGCAACAGCATTTAATGTTTCCTTCCTTGTCTGCTTATGCTGCAGGGCATTTCTATTGCAGACACAAATATATGCCGTCTTAATGCTTTACATCACTGCTGAAAGGTAATTTAGCAGGAAATGAAATTACACAGCTCTCCATTAAACTCTCTCCAAAATAAATAAATCTGAAAAAATGGATAAAGGTAACGGGAATATACTAGCTTTTGGCTAGAATTTGCATACTACTATGTATATTAAAATAATGTGCCATATTCTGCTGTGTCATCCTAGTGGTAGCTCAGATGAATGTAAAAGATCTCATGGTACTTACTGAAGAGAGTATGGGGTACATGTTTAAAGTGCTTACATTGTATATACATATTTTCTATAGTTACATATTCATAATATTTATCTGTATTCCACAGAATATCAAACTTACATTAGACTGGTATATAGTAGTCTCTTCTCCCCATTCTACCATAAAAAATGCATCAGCTATGGACCTATGTAAATAGTTATTTGTTGTATAACTGGTTTATTTACAGTTTTAAAAGCAAATTAAAAAAATAGAGCTTGGCAGAAATATTAGACAAAACATCAGCTCTTGCTTTCCAAATTTCCGAATTTATACATGTTCAGACATTTGCTGCTCAGTCTCTCATGCAACTTTAACAATTTAATTACATGTTAAAGGAAATGAAATATAATGTCCACAAAAAAAATCTTGCGTACACGGTTTTGTATCTTATTTCCTCTTTTTGAATTTTCTCCTCAGGTAGGTACTGCTACTGTTCTAGAAATACTTTTAAAATAATTTTCTAAAGATGTAATCTCTAAAACAGTAATGTAATTTTTGGAAAACTAAATTCCTCCCACATCTTCTAAGCATTTACTTTTCTCCAGCTTTCTATTTAAGTCTATCAAACATTATTTCAACCACAGCTTATTTGTCATTACTACTGCTAAATCATAAGTGAGCTGGCACCTTGGCATTCGTCAAAATCTACTGCCAATCATTAGCGGACCGGAGTTCCGCTGTGGCGAGCCATAACCGGGAAAAGCCAAAAGACAGCAACAACTGCTAAATCATAAGTGGTACTTTAACTTTTGTCTAAATATTAACCCTATTTTCTACTACTGTCTTCCATAAAAACAATTTTACTCACTTGCAACTGAATTCAAAGCAAGAGCGAACAGAACACTACTAATTGGGTCTTCATGACTGGACAGCAATTCATTAGAATTGTAACTTTATTCTTTCCATAAGATGATCACATTATATTCAAAATCTTACCTTGGATTCCATACTAGTTAATAGTCAATAAACCTGCACACGTTCAATATAAAGTCTTATGTACATCTCCCACCATCACTTTATATCGGTTTCTTTTTAATGTCATTCACCATCTCATTAACTAAAATTAATTGTTTCTGGATTTTTCTTTTCACACCTTGAACCTAAACCTCCTTGCAATCTTTTCTAACTTAAACTGTAATATTCTCATCATAATCTTATAATCTGTGGTGTTTAAGGTGATGGGTCTCCACTTTTGAAGGTTGCTTTCATCCACATTTTTCTACATAAATTTAGTAACCTCCCCTCTATTTACGAACTCTCCTCACACACTTCCTCTAGTAAATCTTTCCTTTTTCCATTCATCTATCTTCAAAGGTATCTTACTTTGCCACATTTCCAGTTTCTTGTAAAATGTATAACTTATCCCATCAAATTCATTCACGTAAAGTAACCTCTTTTTCTAGGTTTCTCACTATACCTTCTGAAAACTTACTACAATTCCATTTTATTTGATCTCACTCTATTTTTTCATATATTTACATAATCCACAATAATATGTACAAACTCTGCTTTTATCATCTTTATCAATGCTCTCAATGAACCTTCTTTAATATTTGCCATCTTTGTAAATATAGAAAAACCTTTTTACCTTTCAATTATTAAGAAGAAATAGAGATTTCCTTGAAAAGATACCTTTTGCTATGCTTCTCCAATTCTTCCCCACATATTAAGTTTTTCTTATATATGATTTAAGTCCGAATACACCTCCTTATATTTTTGTTAGGTTCATAGGTAGGTACTAGGCTATCTGCCCGAAGGCATTTTATAAGCCTAGCCAGAATGTGTTGGCTTTCGCTGCCCCCTTAGATTAGTTCCCTGTGCCTCTGTCCAGCACAGCCACTGAAGTGATCCCCGGGGTATACTTTCTGTTTCCCATCCACTCGTCAAGGTTTCTTTTGAAGAGCGTTAGTGAGGAGCTCTGCCTAATGTAGATTGGAATCTTGTTCCAAAGCATGGGAAGTCTCTGGGACAGGATAAAGCTCATCCACTACTCTGCTCAAAAATTATAAAAATATTTTGTGGTCAAGTGACCTATTCATAAAATCTTCATTTCTTGTAACAATATTTCCCTTTTAATATGCTCCCATTAGTTTTAATACAGCGTTAATGAAGCCAAAGGTATCTTTACAAATTTCTAACTAAAATGCAATATGATATAAAACCTGCTAGTTAACTACCTCCATCTCTTATTCTGTCTGACCTCAAAAAATAATCCACCTGACCAGTAGTTTTAAATGTAAGCTGTCTGCCTTTAAACAATTTCAAGCTCCCCAATTTATTTTTTTTCGTACCTGACAAATTAAGTAACAAGTAAAATCACCTATATCTGCAATACTCATTTATCATCAGAAAAGGTTATGGATCTTCAAATGACTGTTCTGTCTCCTTCACTGCAGTAAATGGCTATATCTTTAATAGTTTAAAAACTTCTCCGCCCCCACCTCATCTCCACCACTGTGGCTCTTCCTGCTCATCCTATGCCTTAATCTTCAATTTTTTTTCATTAAATAAAAACAACAACCCTGAGCAGGAATCCTTTCCTAAATTCCATAAGCCTATTTCCCTACAACTTTTCTGCCCGAATTCTATTTTTCTCTTATCAATAAATCTCCAATGTTGTAACCCAATAATGTCAGCATCTAGCTTACCACACCATTATAATACTAATTTTCTGAGCATCATTTAAACTACTACTCATATTCATTAAAATCAGTTAAACAGTTATGTTTTTCTTTTCACTTTTTAAACTTAGGTCAGAAAGTTTTTCTCTTTTTCTCTTTCTTACTTTAACTCTTTCACCAATCAATTTTTTATTGTAATTTTTCTTTTTCACTTTCTGTTATCATCAGATCGGAACATTCAGTCTTAATTTCTACTTCTTGCAACACCACCTAATCATTGTGTTTTATATTGTGTACTTGTTTATCCTGAATACTGTTTGGTTGCAATTCCACCTCCATCTGTATCCTTTGTTCATTTTTTCACCTTTATTCTCCTCATCAGAAACTTGTTTCCTCACGTGCACAATTCTTCCATCACATCTTTACCTCATCCTCAGCTTTTTTCAGTCAAACCAAAAGTGGCTAGATTTTTTATACTCCCTGTACTCTGTCTTATATCCACAGACCAAGTTTATTTTCTCTGCAATACCCACATTTAATTAATAACATAAAAATCAGATGCAATCTCTGCAACATGTTTTAGTTTTTCCAAAATATCCTAATGTCCCCCTTGCTCTTGCCACATAACCAATGCTGCCCCCATTTTCAAAATCACTTAAATTTCCCCACCTCCATTTCTCTCTAGTTTCATCCCTTTTTACAGATTCAAACATCCTTTTTAAATAATGCAATAGTTCACTTGCTTCAAATTTATCAGTTCTAAATTGCACAACTTGAGGGAAAAATGGACTTCCATTGTAACAAGATTCATTCCATTAACACTAACTTCAAAAGTTATATTACAAAAAAGTCCCATATAAAAGTAAGCTACCATTCTGGGCACAAAAACTTAATGGCACTTTTAAATTATCCAAAAATTCATATTGTCAATAATGCAATCTGTTATATTTTATTCCTGCCTGTGGTCATGGTTTTCATTTCAGCACCTGCTTTTCTTCACGTTTATTTACATCACTCTCCACTACTGCTGCTGAATATGACTTTTGTGTTTTGTTGATGTCTAAACCCACACTGCCCTTTTATTACATCATTTTTAGATTTTTTTTTTAGCTTCTCCAAAAACATTTGCTGCCATTTCGCACAAACAGTATAGATTATTCTGTTTTTTTCTTAATGTTAATCAGTCCCATCAGTTTGTCATCCACAAGTCTGCTGGACTAAAGTTTTGAAGCTATCACCTCTTGTAGCAGTTGTTCAATACTCTCCAAATTCTCCTTTTCTGCACCAAAAGTTACTGACCACCAGTCAGTTATTCATCTGCTTTCCTTTACACTGGTACTACCTATGCAGCAACAAACACCACACCTCCATTCACAACTAGACTTTTCTTCCACATCTCCAACCTTCTCAGCTGACACTGAACTAGGAAAAGGATTGGATATGCACTCTATAATGCTCACACAGCCAGATTTTATACATCATAATACTACACACATTTTCAGATTTACACTTTCATACTGCCCCCCCCCCCCCCCCCCACACACACACACACACATCAAGGGGGCAGGGGACTTGCCCTCCACAAAAAAATTGTTTTTAAGGTTCACTCAAAAGTAGTTTTGGTAAATTTATTTTTTCAGATTTTACCATCAGGGAAATGTAGGTTGATAAGTTGACATGAAAGCTAAAACAAAGTCTATAGCCATATATTATGTACCCACACACAGACTGGTTCAGCAATTCCCATATTTATGGGAACAAAAGATGAATTACTTAGATGTATGAACCAAAACGGAGTCCATTATGACAACTAAAGATATGTGGGAAGATATTAAAACAGAATACAAAAATTGAAAAGGTGGAAGCTCTTGATTATGCACATAGATAAGATACAAGCACTAAACATGACTAAGTTCCTTTAAAAATATACCTAACCTGTACGTGAAACTGCAGTGCAGAGAAGTTTCATAAATTTCTTAAGTCTACTCTCTTTGGTTATACTTTTCTTTCTAGGTCCCCCAATACATCATTGCTATTGGAAATCAAATCCCAGTCAACACCTACAAGTAATAATCCCTGTTGAAAACAGATTTCTCCCAAATTGTCCTTAATCTCCATAATAGCAGTTTTTGGTAGAATAAAAATACATGCCAGCGTAATTCTCCTTCCTTGCCATTAGTCCCTTACTACTATAAATCTACCATCATCATCTTTTCCCCCCTCTGCTAGGGGAACTCCAGTAGTAACAGAAATCAGTATTCTTACTCCCCTTATCTTTTGTTCCAGATATTCTGCTGAATATCCATCCAGAAATAATTTGTCAAATTCACATGCTCATTTCGTTCCAAATGCATTTCCTGCAACATTGCTATTTCCATTCTGCACGACAATTCAATGCTCTCATTTTTTTTCTACACCTGTAAGACCATTTACTTTCCAATATAATATGGATAGCATAGCAATTATGACAAAAAAAGTCAGTGAACCATCCTAATATACAGGACAATCTTTTGAATGTTTATTTCCAACTTTTTGTTTTACATGTGCATACTAATATCTGGCAGCGCTATCGTTTATGCAGTTGTCTCTTCTCATCTTCATTCGAACTTATGCCTCATTTTTTCAAGACACTTTATTTTAAAAATCTCAAACTAAATACATTTTCACACCACCATATCCCCTCTTACCTTAGAGCAAACCCATACAATTATGTACATCTTCAAAAATGAAGTTTAACCCTCCAATAGGAAAAACTGTCAAACTAATAACTGCACCCACAGGCATTACTTAACCTATAGTTAATGCAGCCCATGCTTAGGTACATGTTGCAGCCCATGTTCCCACTTACATGGATTGGGGTCTTTTTTTATCATCAGTACTCCCCTCCCAGATGTTAAACAGCTTGTATGCTTTCAGAAAACATTAACTCTTAGCCCAAAGAAAAAAAAAAGTACTAGCTATCTTTAAATAAAGCTAATCTGTAATCCGGGCTGCTAGGAAGGCTGCTGCATTTTTTTTGCAAAATTCTACCACCAGCAAGATAGTCCAGGAATGAAAAATGCAGGCCAAGAAGAGCTTCCAGTAGTTTAATAACACACAGCAAAATTTACATGATTGATTGCTTTCGTATAAAAATATACTTAATCAGAATCTGTTACAAAAGCACAAACACCAAGTTTAAATACCCCTCCCTATAATCACATGACAGTTTGCATCATCAATCCACTCACTTGTAAAAAAACATGCCTTAAAGCAACATGTTACAGGTTAAGACAAAAAAATTATTATGTTATCTACTAGTTTACAAACATAAAATGAAAATAAAAAATAATCCTTGTCCAACAAAAAAGCTTTGTTTTATATACATAGTCTGTTGAAATGCACAGAACAGCACCTGGCTACACAGTGTAAGATTTAAGTTTTAAAACACAAGCTATAGACATCCCTTCATTGAGACCAGGAGGATTAGTAGCATTTAATCTAAACTGCCAACGCAGTTCCCTTTCTTACAATTTATCCTCCCATGGTCCCCCCTCTAAGATCTTGTAACACTTGTTCCAAAACAAAAAGTCGAAAACTGTGACTGGGGTATGCTATAACGTGTTTAGCAAAGGCACTTTTACTATCCAGTTTTCTAATATCAGCTTTATGTTCATAAATACACTCTGATTTTCCTGCGTCTTGCCTACATAAACTCTTTTACACATTTGACGTATAGCAGCATAAACCACCCCCACACTGTTGCAGTTACAAAAATTCCTTGATCCAACTGCCATTTGGTTTAACACCAGGTTATTACATTCCAGTATTGTCATTACAATAATTGAAAAAGCCACATTTATAGGTGCCAGCCATTTTGTTACTGCATCCATATTCACAGTGGACAGATGTGTGCTCAACATAATTTTTAATGGTCTTGCCCCTTCTAAAGACCACAGTTGGATGGCTCCCTATTTTGTCTCAGAATTCTTTAAACAAAGAAAAGATCTGCCAGTTTTTGATCAAAATACCCCTAATCTGAGGGGGCCTCACTGCAAAACTCTGTAGGCTTTTTGTGTAATAGGCCCATCCACTTGTCTCCTAAAAAATGCACCTGTGGCCAAAGTTTAGATGGGGTGTATAAGGGGTACTACATCTCCAGTCATTCTTTTCTCCAAGATGATATCCCGAATCGTGGAAAATGTGCCCTCAGCATACCCCCTTCTTCAGTAACATGTGCCACAGTGTCTCACATTCTTCCATGAAGTGGTTGTGAGAGGAAACCATTCCGGACACTGTAATATAATGGCCTTTGATAATTCCTATTTTTTGATGGAGAGGGTGGTTGCTCTCAAAATGTAATAAGTTGATGCTGTATGTGGGTTTTCTGTAAATTTTGCTAACCCATTGTTCATAGGTGGGTACCAGGCTATTTGCTTGAAGGCATTTATAAGCCTAGCCAAAATGTGTTGGCTTTCGCCGCCTCCTTAGATTAGTTCCATGTGCCTCTATCCAGCAGAGCCACTGAAGTGATCCCAGAGGTAAACTTTATTTCCCATCCACTCATCAAGGTTTCTTTTGAGGAGTGTTAGCGAGGAGCTCTGCCTAACAGATTGGGATCTTGTTCCAAAGCATGGAAAGTCTCTGGGACAGGAATTTATCCCTCCAGCATGTCCTATTTATTGTTGTGGTGAGGTTTAGATCTCTAGAGCGTGTGGCTCGAGGGGATAAGGTTTTCTTTAGGTGGAGCATGTCCATCAATTCTGGGTTGGACATGGCCTTGTATGTCAGGCAGAGATCACCTCCGAGTAGGCGGTATGCAACAGAGTACAACTGGAGTTCCTTCAGTCAAGCTGCATAGGGCATCTGTTTGAGGCCATTGATCCTCTTGGTGAGGTACTTCTGTGGTCATTGCAGCTGTTGCAGGTGTCTTGTAAGGTACACCCCAAATGGGGCGTTGTACTCCAAGATGGGTCTGAGGAGTAGAGGGGCACAAGGACTGCGTTTGATCTGGATGCGAACCCTTTTGTGATTAGGTGGGCCACGTAGAAGGATTTTCTAACCACTATAGCAATGTGATTAGCAAAGGTGAGATTACGATCTACTTGGGTCCCCAGATCCTTTATTACGTCTTCCGTATTTAGGGGACTACCACCTATGTGGTAGTTTGTGAGTACTTTGTTTTTCCAAAGGGGATGACTATACACTTTTTGGTATTTAGCTTGAGGCCATGATTTTGACACCAGGTATCCGTCTCGGTGAGACCCTTTTGGAGGAAGTCTGTCAGCCGGAGAGTCAATTATAGCCCCTAGTTTGCAGTCGTCTGCGACCTTGGTCAGCCATAGTCCCCCTGTGCTTGCCTGTACCTCTGAGAAGTATATGCCAAACAGGAGGGGTCCTGGTCCTAGTACTGAGCCCTGGGGAACACCACTTGTAACCGGTTTAGAGACGGACCTAGCTCCCACAACTCTCACCATGTGGGTTCTATCCATGAGCCACTTGGCAACCCATCTTGTGACGTAGGGGTTTATGTTCAGGCTGGTGGGCTTGTCTGTAATACCAGAATGGGGAATGATGTCGAAGGCCTTAGCAAGGTCTAGGTAGGCTGTGTGTACCACCTTTTCCTAGTCTATAGCCTTGGTAATGGTCTCAAAGAAATCCATCAGGTTTAGGAGGCATGATCTGCCCTTAAAGCCAAACTGGGTAGGGTCCAGTGTTTGGAGGTTCCCAATGTCTCTGTTAATGAGTTCCATGATGATGCGCTCCATAGCCTTGCAGACCAAGCTAGTCAGGCTTATAGGGCAATAGTTCCCGGGGTCTGTTGTAGCTCCACCTTTGTGGAGTGGAATAACCGTTGCTGTGTGCCACTCTATGGGTATGTAGCCTGTGGTGAGGCTGAGTTTGAACAGTGTGTTTACGTGAGGGGTTAGTTCATCTTTGAGCTCGTGTAGGACGCAGCCTGGAACACCGTCCGGTCCCATTGATGCTGTGTTTGGCTTTGGAAAGGGCTGTTTTAACCTGAGTGTCTGTGATTTCAGGGACTCTACATTCATCTGGTATGGTTATGTGCCCTTTTGGGGTGAGAGGGGGATGAAGTTTGCGCTGAACTTGTCTGCCAGGATATTGGTGAGATTGGTTGGTTCAGTGTATTTTGTGCCATTCTGCACCAACTCTGAGCAGATCTGAGCATTGCCACTTAGATTCTTGACATAGCTAAAGAATGCCTTGTGGTTATCTTTGGAGTCCATGGCAATTTTTCTTTCAAAGCTCACCTTGGATGATTTTATGACGGATCGTAGTTTCTTGCTGATACTGATCAGGGATGTCTTCCCTTCTTGGGATTTTACTCTTTTCGGTACTAGTTTCCTCCTTCTATCGTATAGCTTGTTTATGGCAGGAGTCCACCAGACTGGTTTCCTTTTCTTGGAAGAGTGAGTCTTGGTTTTGCTTGGGATGGCACGATCCATGCATTCTTGTAGCTGCCCGTAGAATACATTAGTAAAGGATTTTGCATCTTGGACAGTGTTATCCTTCAGCATGGGGGCTTTGAAACTTTCCACCTCGATCTTACGTAACGTGAAGTTAGCTTTTGAAAAGTTTTTCATGGTGGCTTTCTTGTCCGGGGGTGGGGGCGGAATATGGATATCCAAAGTGATTTGTTTATGATCAAATCTAACCAGCGAGGGGTTGACCTCTGTCGTGGAACACCAGTCGCCCATGTTGGTGATGCCCAGGTCCAATATGTTGTCACCCCTGGTGGGAGCGTTGACCAGTTGAACCAGGGCATTTGAGTTTAGAAATTCTAGGAAAAGTTGGGCAAGGGAGTTGGTACTTGAGTAGTTCTCCTAGTTAATGTTTATATTAGGGTGTTTGGTAGGACCTTTATGTTTCCCAGTGTTTCCAGAAACGCGGAATGGGGGTCCTGGGACATGGTGGGTGATCTGTAGCAAGCTACAATTTGAATTGCAGTTTTGCCCATTGTTAGTTGCACGTGGATGATCTCTGAAGCATCGTGCTATGCCACTAACTTGGAGGTGTGGGTATCCTTGAATATGGATACGCCCCCGCCTTTCGTATTTCGGTTTGGGTTCTGTGGCCAAAATGTATGGTATGAGTTGTAGCCTGGTAGTGCTGGGGTGCTCTCTGGAGCCTTAAACCAGGTTTCTGTTACTGCACATATATGGATTTTCTCCATATGGAGTGCCTCGAGTACGTGCATTTTGGAGGTTTAGACTTCTGGCATTGAGTAGCATTACCCTCAGTTTTTTGTTACTTGTGCTATTTATGGTGGTGGGTTTGTCTTTTAAGCCTTGCCTAAAAAAGGCACTATGGGGGTGGCAAGAGCCTTGGCAAGTATTCAAAAGCCTAAGGGTGACAGGTGCAAGCCGTCTCTAGCGAAGCAGCGTGGCTTGTCGAGCATGTCATCCCAGGCGGACAGATACTGGATCCCCTTTGAATGACACCAGAAACTTACCCAATTGTTGAAATTGAGAATTTTTTCTTTATACCGTGGTATCATTCTTGATGAGGGCAGGATGCTACTCAGGGTCAGAGTCATACCGGCCTGGGCTACGTGATAAGAGATCTCTTCCATGTCTCTCTTCATGTAGTCCAGGGAGGTATGGCTCAGGTCATTCACACCAACATGGACAATGACATTGTCATATTTGTACTTGTTCTGGAGTGACCGGAGCACTTGGGTGCCAGGATCCGCCACATAACACAACATGCAGCTAACAGTAACCTTCTCCTTATTCAGCCTAGTGAGTGGGACATCAGTGTGCCTGACTATAAAGTCACCTATTACTAGTATGTTAGGTATGTTATTTTGCCTTAAGGGCTGTGATTGCATGGCACACTAATTTTGTGAAGTATGTGTTATATGGTTTGTGTTGGGGGGTGGAGGTTGCTTGGATGTTTACTTTGGAGGTCTTGGTTGCTTTTGCAGATTTTTATTTAGAGCCTTCCGAGTATGTTTCTGTGCATTTGTGTGTGTTTTTTGCTGGTGCTGGTTTAATGGGTCTATGTAAGACTGGTGGTGTGATGCAAGTATTTCCCTTTTCCTCCTGACTGTCTGATCCAGTCTTGGGTCGAGAGAGCTTAGCCTTTAATTTGGCTATATAACTGCATCACTCGCATGTATTAGTGTTTGGTGGTAGGAGGAGTGGGTTGTCTGTGTACATGAGGCAGTTGTAACATTGCCTCAAAATGCCCAGATTCAACAGTTGGACTGGAGAGTACACCTGAAACTGCCCTTTGGACATGCCTGGAAAGGTACAGTGAACTGTTTTACTGGATGACTGGTAATGTCTAATAGAGAGCCTTGTCCTTCTGTACAGTACAGGAGGGTCTAGTACTAGGGTTTATAAATGCTTGCTATAAGTTTTGAGCAAGTGCTGGGCTGAGAAATGAATGGCTTGAGTGCTTAAGTTGAAAGTTTGTCTAGTTCCAAGGGAAAAATTGAAGAGGAGACGTTGTGCAGCCAGGAATAGTTTTACCCTAGCAAACCAGCACTGCCCAGTGAGCAAAATCGGGCGAATATGGTATTTATAGCAGGGAAATGAAAGAGCTAGAAATTAGCCCAAAATGGCATATAAACTACTAATTTCTGGGCTGGAACCACTCCTCCAGGGACAGATAGGCTACTCAAAGCTCCCCTCTCTCACAGGTGAACAGAGAAACTTCATTCTATCCAAGTAAGGTATGGGCAAACACAGAGATTTGTAACACAGCCCTGAATTCAGCATTAACCTGAAAACTGGACTATACTAGCTTAGAAAGGCAGGAAACAAATATATATATATATATATATATATATGTATACACACATACACTCAAAAAACAGTTTATAAGCACAGAAAAGGATACTTACTGTTATATCTCGCAGATCAGAGTTGTAGTCCATGCCCCCAGTAATAAAGTAGGAAGAAACATAAATACAGTAAAAGCAGATGAATAAAGTGCAAATTATATATATATATATATATATATATATATATATATATATATATATATATATATATATATATACACACACACACACACACACACACACACACACACACACACACACATATAAATAAAACAATAGAAAACGAACAAACTGATTTAAACAAGTTACCCAACTAATCAGTAAAAAGCTCAAAACTGAGCCCTGTTCCAGCAGTCTTCAGACAAGTTCTAACTGTACACCCCTGCTTACTAGGGTGCAGGGGAACCTTCTCCAAATAATGATGGCCTGGATCAGTGCTCAAGTTATATAAACAAAGTTAGATTCAGCAGGCCTAAATCTGGTCTATG
Source organism: Protopterus annectens (assembly GCF_019279795.1). NCBI lineage: Eukaryota > Metazoa > Chordata > Ceratodontiformes > Protopteridae > Protopterus > Protopterus annectens. Next base: position 217,354,608 of record NC_056745.1, read on the forward strand.
CTACAGCAACAAGGCGCACCAATTTCAGAAAGAAACAGTTCAAATAAGCAGTCACAATAAGCCTGTAACCAGAAATTCCCAGCTCAGAAGAGCAGAATCCAGCCTCTCCTCCCACAAGAGTGCAGACCACAAACCTTCTTAATGTAGAATACCTGGCTGAAGCCTAAGTGCTTAAGCCAGAACTAATGCACTTTTAGAATAGCAGACACTGGGCCTTCAATCAGCAATTCCCAGCTTAGAAGGATGTAAGCTACCTGTCCTGCCACAACAGTGCAGACCACAAACTTTCTTAATATAAAACAGCCTGTATGAAGCCCAAGTGATTAAACCAAAAGACTTAGCATAACAGTTACAATTTAATCAGGCTACGACCAAGCAGTAATAAATTCAGCAGAATAAATAAAATCGAGTACTTTTAAGAAAAGCAAAATAAAATAGGAGGAAACAAATACAGTAAAAGCAAATGAATAAAGTGCAAAAATTATTATTTTTTTTGTAAGTGCAAGAAGAGAGGAAGGAAGAACCTAAATGGGCTGACCTTCTCAAATCTTCTCTCCGTATTAACTAGACTCAGAATATGATCTAACTGTACTTGGTTAAGTGAGCAAATGAGATGGACCCAGGAGGAGTATTCTAATCCAGACATACAGGAGATGCGGGCAATTCCAGAGCCACCAACACAGGAACAGGGAGGGAGGTTGTGGAACTAACTGCAGAGACACACACAGCACACTGTTCAGAAACACACAATTAGGAAACAGAAAAAAAAATGAAAATACAGTACTTTAAAACTGCAAGTTTTTACTTAACAAAAGACTAAAATTCACTATTGCAAGTTTCACTTAGCTTCAGCTTGTAATGCAGATGTTTGTAGCCAAGCAAGTCTCTCAGGAGTTGAGCATAAAACATTCTGATGATCTTTAAAAAATAGTAACATCCAAATAATTGGTACTTTCCAATTGAATGGTGTGAGTAAACCTCAAAAAAGATGTAGAGGAATTAATAAATTCCATAAAATCCTAGATCTCCTCTGGGGGTCTATCCCAGATGATAAAAATATTGTCCAAAAAACAGAGATAACTTCCAAGGTTTAACCTCAGTGTCTGAAAGGAACCTGTCATTCCCAATGCAGCAATACTATGTTGGCAAATATGGAGGCACAATACACCCCCATGGCTACCCTTTTTTTCTGCCTATAATATTGCCCCCTCCAGAAAAAACAAATTTATATTTCAGAACCAATTCCACGCATAAAACTTAAATATTAACAGTGTCATTGTTCTCAGTGCATTCACACAGAAAATCATGGAACCATTCCAGACCTTGTCCCTGTGGTAAAATGTTAAACAACTCAATCAAATCCAATGCTAAAGAAACACAGTCCCTTGAAAATTCCAAGTTCATTTTACACAAAAAAAATCCCAGGAGTCCTTCCAAATGTGTTTAAAAGGTTCCAAACACTAACAAAGAATCCACGTAGACCCCAAGGGGGTGGATTTTGGATTTAATGGCATTTACAATCGGTCTCATTGGTGGGTCAACAATGTTCTTGTGACTCTTGGGGATCCCGAATATACATGGGACAACAGGATGCAATACCTGAAGAAACCTGTGTACTTCTGGGTGTGATCTCCCCTTCTTCCACCAAGTCTTGCAGAAAAAAATAAATTCTGCAGTATGCCAATTTGATGCAACTCAAGGACGTCTTCTCATACAAATCACAAACAATGACATAGCTCATCATTTTGTATAAATAGTCTTCTCTGTTCAGGACCACTACCCCTCCCCCTTTGTCAGGTTTCATGACCCTTAAATGCTTATTCCTAGCTAGTTGAAAAAGCAATGTATACTCATGGTTATTCAAGTTATTTATGTTATTATGGTTAAATTTACAAAGGGCTCTGAAATACAACTCTACCATTTTTTCAAACAACATTAATGGCAATGGGGGGTTAACGTGCTGCTATGGTTTAAAATGTTGCTAGTAAAATCTGTTTGACTTCCCAATACTAGCCCCAGATTAATTTTCCTGGGGTACAACTTCAATTCAATTAACAGTGCATCCATTTTAAATTGAGCAGAAGGAACAAACTCCTCACCCTTGCTGAGTACATCTGCATGTTTAACAGTACATTCAAAGTCACTGTAATTTAAATAATTTAAAGTCACCTGAATGATTAAATAACAAAAGTCCTTCTGTGTCATTTTCCACTTGAAAGTCAGACTCGTCGTCGTGGATATAATTGAGCTGTTTAACATTATACCACACGAACAAGGTCTGGAATGATTTCATGATTTTCTGTGTGAATGCACAGAGTTTAACAATGACACTGTTAATGTTTTAGTTTTATGCATGGAATTGGTTCTGAAATACAACTGTTTTTCTGGAGGGGCAATACTATAGGCAGAAAAAAGGGGTAGCCATGGGGGCGTCTTGTGCCCCCATATTTGCCAACATAGTATTGCTGCAATGGGAACAACAGATTATTTTCAGACACTATGAGGTTAAATCTTGGAAGTTATATCTCTGTTGTGCTTTCTCCCTACGTTTTGTTTTTGGAGGTATTGGTTCCTGGTTTTCTTAGTTTTTGGACAATATTTTCATCGTCTGGGATAGACCACCCAGAGGAGATCTGCGATTTTATGGAATTTATTAATTCATCTACATCTTTTTTGAGGTTTACTCACACCATTCAGTAGGAAAGTACCAATTATGTGGATGTTACTATTTTTAAGGATTATCAGAATGAACAATGGGCTAGCAAACTTTACAGAAAACCCACATACAGCAACAACTTATTACATTTTGAGAGCAACCACCCTCTCCATAAAAAAACAGGAATTATCAAAGGCCAATACATTAAAGTGGCCAGAATAGTTTCCTCTCTCAACCACTTTGTGAAAGAATGTGCGACACTGTGGCACATGTTACTCAAGAGGGGGTATGCCGAGGGCACACTTGCCATGATATCGGGATATCATGGAGAAAAGAATGAAGGGAGATATAGTACCCCTTATACACACCCCACCTCCACTTTGGCCACGGGTGCATTTTCTAGCAGACATGTGGATGGGCCTATTATGCAAAAAGCCTTTGTTACAGAGTTTTGCAATGAGGCCCCTCAGATTAGGGGTATTTTGATCAAAAACTGGCAGATCTCGTCTTTGTTTAAAGAATTCGGAGACAAAATAAGGAACCATCCAACCGTGGTCTTTAGAAGGGGCAAGACCATTAAAAACCATCTTGAGCACACATCTGTCCACTGTGAATATGGATGCAGTAACAAAAGGGTTGGCACCTATAAATACGGCTTTTGCAATTGTAATGACATACTGGAAGGTGATAACCTGGTGTTAAACCAAATGACAATTAGATCAAGGAATTTTTGTAACTGCAACAGTATGGGGGTGGTTTATGCTGTTGTATGTCAACTGTGTAAAAGTTTTTATACAGGCAAGACAGAGGAAAATCAAAGAGCTTGTTTATGAACATAAAGCTGATATTAGAAAACTGGATAGCAAAAATGCCCTTGCTAAACACATTATAGCGTACCCCAGTCACAGTTTTCGACTTTTTGTTTTTGAACAAGTGTTACAAGACCGTAGAGGGGGACCATGGGAAGATACACTGGGTGAAAGGGAACTGCATTGGCAGTTTAGATTAAATGCTACTAAGCCTCCTGGTCTCAATGAAGAGGTGTTTATAGCTTGTGTTAACTTAAATCTTACACTGTGTAGCCAGGTGCTCTTTTTCTATGCATTTCAAAAGTATATATATATATATATATATATATATATATATATATATATACACACACACATATATATATATATATATATATATATATATATATATATATATATTATATGGGTTCATGTCAACCCAACGACATGTTAAAATACCAAAAGTCACTATAGCGAAACGAAACCATCGACAGTTGGAAACATCGACAGTACATGTATACGAAACTACAGCGCTAACATGGGTCCTGCAAGGGGGAAGTAGTATGGGTACAGTATCATATCATATCCTGTACTTCCCCCTTGCAGGACCCATGTTAGCACTGTAGTTTCGTATACATGTACTGTTGATGTTTCCAAATGTCGATGGTTTCGTTTCGCTGTAGTGACTTTCGATATTTTAACATGTCGTTGGTTTGACATGAACCCATATATATATATATATATATATATATATATATACATATATATATATATATATATATATATATATATATATATATATAAACTTTTTTGTCTGGCAAGGATTATTTTTATTTTCTTTTTATATTTGTAAACTAGTAGATAACATAATATTTTTTTTTAGTCTTAACCTGTAGCACGTAATTGCTTTAAGGCATGTTTTTTGCACTGATGACGGAAACTCATGTGATTATAGGGAGGGGTGTGAAGATTGGACAAAGACAGATCAAGGCTGCCAGCCTAGTCAAACAGAATTTGATACATAATTCTATCAACTGTATAAATAAATGTAAAATACAGGCATGTTTTCTTGAGTGTAAAGAATACTGTGAAATGTGGAACTGCAAAATATGTGACAACACTTCCCTCTACTGGCCCAGTGAAGCATGTTGTGACCCTTTCATGTTTTACAAGTCAGCTCCCGTGCGTCTGGATGAAGGTTTCATGCCCATTGTTTTAAGGCTAAAGTTTATGACCAGAATTTACATGTGGAAGGTACTTTATTGCTCTGGTTTCTGCTAGAGTGTATATGTGAAATGCCTTGTACTGTTGTAAGTTTTTGAGCAGGCGTTAGATTGCTAAATAATGCAGTTTGTGGCCTGAGAAAACTTAAGTGTCAAAATGATGTAATTTGGGATGGCCTCAGCAGAGCAGTTGGTTAGCGTTTAAAAACTACTGTTCAGTGAGAGAGACAGCATTTTGATCTTGGATATCTAACTCGGCACTCTGCCTATGCTCACATGCAAGTTTTAGCACTGTGATTTCTTGTAGGAATAGCTAAAGCTAGTAAAGATTAATTAGGCATTTTTCTTTGAAATCAGACCTGTACTACTGTATTATTTTAAGTTTCTGCGTGAACTTTGAACTCTTAGATATCTCTGTGGTATAGTAGTTTTGTCTTGTGTTTTAATTATTTATTATTAAATATTTTTAAAACCTTCTACCTGTGGCTGGTTTATGTAAAGATAAAGTATGCTTTAGAGTACATTATATATTTAGAAAGTTTATTGTAATGAGCCCTTCCAATAAGCCTTGAGACTGGTTAGTCATACTACCACTGGATTATAATATTGCACAGTAATAATTGGACACCCTTTTAAGGGCCTTTTAGTGGCGGATAATTAACTGGGTGGTGGCAGGAATTACTACAGTATGGTCTGGGTAATAGGGGCACAGCTGAAGAACCTGTGCCAGCCTTTTCCCAGGAAAGTCTGTGTGGTTGTATAACCTCTTCTCAAGTGTGTGTGTGTATGCATCAGCTACCTGGGCAGAGACATGAAGCACTGGTTGTACAGACAGGGTACTGGAGGTGTTAGCTTTTCCGGTTAGGCTGAGACCTGGACCCTACAGCTGTGCCAGTGGGCAGTCTTATTAGGGACCTGGTGAGCAAAGGAGCAACCAGCCCCAGACTGACTATGACCTCTGTGTGCACTTAAGGGAAATTGTACTTTACTGTGTGTATTCGTTATCCTTTCCTCTTCTATGAGACAACCTCCTTGGTGTTACTGGTGAGGATTGAGGCTCCTTGATTGCTGGGCCAAGGCACGGCTGTCACAAGGGGTATTTAAACTTGGTGTTTGTGCTTTTGTAACAGGTTCTGATGGAAGTACATTTTTATACGAAAGCACTCAATCTTGTCAATTTTGCTCTGTTTTATTAAACTACTTGAAGCTCTTCTTGGCCTGCAATTTTCATTCCTGGACTATCTTGCTGGTGGTGGAATTTTGCTGGATTTGGTCTCTATTATTTTGGTAAGGCTGCTATTTCTTACTCACTTTCCATAATTTCAAACTTCATGTTTTTACTGAACTGCTTGCCACTGTATTTTTAAATTTTGCATTTCTCTCAACAAAGAATACTCAGAACTATCACGATTAAATGATTGCACTTGCATATAGTTTGTCTCCATGTAATAAAATAAGAAAAAAAGCAACTAATATCTCTGCAGATGCATGAATGAATCTTTGCAAATTTCACCAAGAACAGACTGTACAACTGCCTTCAGCTGCAGACTTCTTGCCTCTCAGCGAGACAATTTGTTAATGGAAAAAAAGCCAACATCTTTGCATTTGCAAGGAATTATCACTTTTATGCCTTTCATCTTACTGTCTTATTTTTTTTCAAGCTTATAAAAACTATTTACAGCTTAAGCCTTTGGCATTAATCTAGACATCCACCCTTGCAAAAATAAGAGAAGTTATGTTAATTCTGCCCAGTTAAACCCCATCTCCCACCCTAGCAGCCCAAGATCACAGCACATTAACTTGATTTTGCTTATGCCCACCCTTTCTCCTCATTGGAAATATAGGATTTACAGTGTAACATAACTTAAAAATATTAAAGTAAACAAGTTCATAGGTAGGTACTAGGCTATTGGCCACAGGGCCTATATAAGCCTAGCCAAGAAGGTACCCTGCCTTTCACGACCCAAGAAAACAATTTTCCTGTGTCCCTGTCGAGCAGAGGCACAGAGGTGATCCCCGGGATGAATTTCCAATTTCCCATCCAATCAAGACTTTTCTTGAAGAGTGCTGAGGAGGAGCTTTGCTTGATATAGATAGGTAGTTTTGTTCTAGAGCATGGGAAGTCTCTGGGACAGGAATCTATCGCTCCAGCATGTTCTGTTTATTGTGGTGACAAGGTTTAGGTCCTTAGAGCATGTAGCTTGGAGGGATTGGGACTTTTTAAGTGGAGCATGACCAACAGCTCTGGGTTTGAGATAGCTTTGTAGGTTAGGCAGAGATCGCCTCAGAGTATGCGCTATGTGATGGAGTAAAGCTGGAGTTTGAGACTGTCTGCGTAGGGCATCTGTTTGAGGCCGGTAATCCTCTCAGAGGTATTTCTGCGGCCTTTCCAGTTGCTGTAGATGTCTTTTGAGGTACATACCAAAAGGGACATTGGACTCTATAATGGGTCTAATGAGTGACGAGTAGAGGGGAACAATGAGTGACGAGTAGAGGGGAACAATGACCACTTTTTTCCTGAATGAGAAACCTTTTGTGATGGTGTGCAACGTAGGATTTCCTGACTACTGTGGCGATGTGATTATCAAAGGAGAGACTACTGTCCACCTGTGTCCCAAGGTCTCTTACCACACTTTCGGTGTTAAAGTAGACTACCACCTATGTGGTAGCTCATGGGTACAGAGTTTTTACCAAAGGGGATGACAATGCACTTTTTGGCATTGAACTTGAGGCCATGGCTTTGACACAAGGTATCTGTCTCAGTGATGTCCTTTTGTAGGATGTCCACATCGCTAGGAGTTTTGATTATGGTGCCTAGTTTGCAGTCATCTGTGAACTTCGTTAGCCAAAGACCTTCTGTGTTAGCCTGTACTTCAGAAAAGTAGATACCAAACAGGAGAGGACCCAAGACTGAACCCTGTGGTATTCCACTTGTTAGTGAACCCTGTGGTACTCCACTTGTCACTGGTCTGAAGTCAGATTTGGAGTCTGCTACTTTAACAGTGTGTGGGCTCAGTCAGTGAGCCAGTTGGCAGCCCATCTTGTGACATAGGGATTTATACCTAGTTTAGTGAGTTTATCTATAATTCCAGAGTGGGGGATGATGTCAAAAGCCTTGGCGAGATCTAAATAGGCTGTGTGAACAACCTTACCCTCGTCTATGGCTTTGGTGACTGCTTCAAAGATGTCTATCCGGTTTAGGAGACATGATTTGCCTTTTACAAACCCGAACTGGGTGGAATCCAGACTTTGGAGATTACCAAGGTCTTTGTTCATAAGTTCCATGATGATACGTTCCATGGCCTTTCAGACCAGGCTTCTTAGGCTAATGGGGTGGTAGTTCCCGGGGTCTGTGGTGGCTCCCCCTTTGTTGAGTGGGATAACAGTCACTGTGCTCCATTCAGTGGGCACAAAGCCTCAGGTGAGGCTATGATTGAACATGGTGCTTAGGTGGGGTGCCAGTTCATTCAGTAGTTCATGTAGAACGCAGCCTGGGATGCTGTCAGGTCCCACGGATGCTGTGTTCTTGGCTCTGGAGAGTGAGGTTTTTACCTGTGCAGCCATGATTACAGGAACACTGCATTCTTGCCATATAGAGATGGGCCCTTTAGGGGGTGAGAGGGGAGTAAAGATAGCACTGAACCTATCTGCCAGGATGTTGGCAATATCAATTGGGTCTGTATATTTAGTTAATTGTTGGTTAGGATGATAGGCTGGCTGTAGCATGCGATTCTGAATGACTACATATTTAAATAATGTAAGAGAAGGGTGGTTAACCCGAAAGCTTTGCATTACATTTTTGGCGCGAGTAATTGTGTTGGATTTTTTGCGCAGTACAACCTATACAACTTGTGACTGACTTTTGGAACTGGTTAGTACTGTGAGTATCAAGGCTAAGGGAGAGCTTCAGCCAGCACTATGAGTTTGCCTAACGTTCTGAATAATGTGGTGAGAGAACCGAAGGGATCAGTGAAGAGAATTTTACAGATGCAAAATAATCCTTTGCTACAATTGGTATTTAATGCACCTCCTTTACTGGCAACCGTTGACCAGACGATGGAGGAATTTAAGAAAATGTTGGAAATTTTAGAGAAAAAAGTGCAAACATATAAACAACTCCAATGGCAATGGTTACGCTTTCAGGCTTATTTGGAGTTGGGTGTAGTACCATGAGGGCTAAGAATATTGAAAATGCCCTCGTATGCTAATACCTATACTGAGCTTCTTGTGCAACGGCAACAACTAAATTTTAAGCGGAGTGCAGATTATATGATGCTTATGAACAGTTTCTTTGAACCAATTGAAAAAAAAACTTCTAGAAGAGATAAAGAAGTTAGAAAATTATATCTTATATATGCCATGTTATGTAAATTTCAGTGGGATGTATCAAGCCGTTCTAGATCGCTTACATTTGCTTGATACTAAGCTGGAATCCAAGAAGAAACCAACTACAACGAGATGTCAACGATTTCAAGAATGGCCATATCTTCTTGTGGCCGAGAAATGAAAATTAAGGTTGGTTCTCTAAGGGTAATATTATGGACTCTAAAAAGAAAAATAAAACATCCCTTAGATAAGTTAGATACTTTTGAGACAGTACAATAAAGTGCGGAACCACTGTCCAATCAAAAGGGTCATATGCAAACTCAAAAACATACGGCAACCAATCAGCGGTTAGAGTCATCTATGAAAGATGTACAGCATGACACAGATCCACTCAGAAGTTCAAGGGAATGCTTCTACTGACAGCGCTGTACGCCCCAAGACTAAGGAACTTAACTCTCAGGGTTTATAGAACAGTAAGGATAAAAATATACAAAGAGAAATTACCTCTTTTTCACCTTTTCAGCTAAAGCAGCTGGAAAAGATATTGATATAGCAGAAGTCAATGCCGAGGGGTCGGTCGCAACAATGGCAGATGCAGCAAACAACGATGGGGGTGAAGAGGAAGAGCAGCAGCCCTGCAGTTCACAACAAAGTGATTTGGCGCGGATACAAATGATAAAAGGTACTGTTAATATTTCAGCAGTAACGTTAAAAGGTCTAATTGAGCAGTAGTTAAGTAAAAGCTTGAAGTATATACCTAATACCACTGATACTATAGTGCAAGCAATAACAGATTTGAAACCGTTTGTGAGAAATGCGAGTCTGAAATTATTTTTTAAATAAATGGATTTGCGACGATTTGTTTGTAAAAAAAATTAAGTACTTTTTCACCTCTGTTATGTCCAGTTTTGATAGCTTTCTCAGATGCCGTTGAGAACGAGATGAGAAATTTCTATTCTAAAAGGAATAGGAAAAAAATTATATAATTTGTCTTATACTGAATATGAAGCGTTAAGAAAGCTAGAAAAAGATGATAGGTTAATAGTTAAACAAGCGGACAAAGGAGGCGCAGTAGTAATAATGGATAGAGAAAGTTATATGATAAGTTATAAAAGTATTTTGCTGCAGTGACAATAGAAAACATTGTGTGCAACTAACACTGTAACATGTGCCTAGAACAGGATGCCAAGTGGGCATCAAAGTGGTACACTGAAACCTGTGTGCTGTGGCACATTTCTATAAGTTATGATTATATCATGGTTTAGTATGCACCAAGCACTTCCCACATTACTTTACAGTTTGCATTAATAAAGGCTTTGCCCACAGCACACAGGTTTCAGTGTACCACTTTGATGCCCACTTGGCATCCTGTTCTAGGCACATGTTACAGTGTTAGTTGCACACAATGTTTTCTAGGGAATGTGTAGATCATATTTTAAATGATGTTGTGACTTTTAAAGGAATAACATAGTGAAGTTAGAGAATGTATTTCAGATGTTAACATGACAATATATGATTTACAATAATGATATAACCATTGATTTGTTTAATTACTTATCTGTGCCATGCCCTAGAGTACCACAAATACATGGGATTCTGAAAATACATAAATGTTTAGAGAATCCACCTCTAAGGCCAATTGTCTCAGGGGGTGGTTGGGTAACCAAACCAATTTCAAAGTATCTACAAATGAGGTTGGGGAGATACCCGAGTAAATGTCCTACTGTGTTAAAAGATACTAATAGTTTCCTATCCGATTTGTATAAATGGTATGTTGATAATATAGGAAAGGACTTTATTTTTATGACATTGGACATTACATCACTTTTTTACAGTAATCCCAAATGATTATAGAGTGGATGCCATACATAATTTCCTTAATAATGAAATTAATATGCAAGTTAGAGAAACAGAAAATATGTGCACTTTGCTAGAAATAGTATTAACAAAAAATGTTTTTATTTTTGACAAAATGCCTTACTTGCAGCTGACTGGAGTGGCAATGGGCACCCCAGCAGCAAATATGTATGCTAATTTGGTATTGTATCAATGGGAGAAACAATTTATACTCAGGGAGGAAAATAATTAAAACACAAAGGTCAAGTTTTATAGGAGGTTCGTGGAGGATTGTTTTTTTAATATGGGATGGTAACATGGAAGAATTGAATAGTTACATCATATATTTAAATAGTTCTACAGAATTTCTAAAGTTTAAAATGTTGGCATCAGAAAAAAGTATAGTATTTTTGGATATTTGTTTATATACAAATGAGGTGAGAAAAGAATCTACAATATATAAGAAGGAAGTAAATACTTGTAGATATATTAGCAGAAGTAGTATGCATGCAACACACACATTTAAAAGAATAATGAAGGCACAATTGATAAGGGCTAGTAAACTCAATACTGAAGATAGTAATTTTATAGTTCAAGTTAAGGAAATGCTACAAGAATTTGAGGGGACTTGTTACCCCAGACAGGTTATAAAGGATATATATGAAGCTGTATTGAGAAGTAGAATAGATAGATACAAGCCAATTTTTAGTACAAAGATGGAACAGCCTCAGCTGTTAAAGAAAATATGGTGAGATATGTCACTACATTTAATCTCAATATGAATTATCTACGTAACATAATGGATAAAAATTGGCTTATTTTAATGGCTATGCCGGAGATTAAAGTTACAGTAGGAGAGAAACCACAGTTTGCATATCGGAATTCTGAAACGTTAAAGCAAAAGTTTTGTTATAAGGATTTCAAAGAAAGATCACAATGAAGAATGGGAATGAAGAAATGCTTTAATTGTAGTTGTAGTGATATATATGACAACGCAGACACATTTGAACATCCAACAACTAAAGAAATCTTCACCTTTAGGACTCCCATAAACTGTAATACTACCCAAGTGGTATACCTAGCTACTTGTACATTATGTACATCACTTTATGTGGGTAAGACCACCAGAAAATTAAGAGAACAGATAATAGAACATAAATCTGAGATAAGAAGGAAAGTGTTGACAAATGCATTAAGTAAACATATTCTTGACAACAATAGTACACATAAATTTAAGTTTAGGGGTATATGTACAGTAGATATGGGAGATAGAGGGGATGATATGAACAATACATGAGAATTGAAGGAATATGAATGGATAATCAGGATCCAAGCAGATGCCGTCTGAATAATGCAGTTAGTTTAAAGCCAGTTTTACTAAAAAGGCAAAGAGTAAATGTTTGATTTGATGTATATTTTTAACATAATTATTATGTATGTTTTGTGTTTTAAACATGTTTAGAGTATATTGTTATATATTAATTGAGTAATATTGAAAAGTTTTTAAAAATGTAGTTCTTTTTAATGCATAAACTAAGAGATAGGTTCTTTTAAGAGTTAATGTTGGTTAGGATGATAGGCTGGCTGTAGCATGCGATTCTGAATGACTCCCTATTTAAATAATGTAAGAATTTACTGATTTTATGTACTGATGAAGGGTGATTAACCCGAAAGCTTTGCATTAAATTTTTGGCGTGAGTAATTGTGTTGGATTTTTTACGCAGTACGACCTATACAACTTGTGTCTGTATATTTAGTGCCATTGTGCTGTAACTCAGAAAAGATCTGAGTGTTGCCATTAAGATTCTTGACATAGCTATAGAATGCTTTGTGGTTGTCTTTAGAATCAGTGGTGATTTTATTTTTGTAACTAGCTTTGGAGGATTTTATGATGGATCTCAGCTTCTTACTGAGGCTGACCAAGGAGTTCCTCCAATCATGGGATTTTACTCTTTTTTGCAACAGTTTCTTTCTTCTGTTGTAGAGTTTGTTTATAGCAGGGGACCACTAGATTGGTTTCCCTTCTTTGGAGGATAGCATATTGGTTCTGTTAAGGATAGCACAATCCACGCACTCCTGTAAGTGCTTATAAAGTGTATTTGTGTAGGATTCAGCAGTCGTACCTCTATTGTCCATCTGCATGGATGTCATGAAGTTTGCCACTTCTGTCTTAAGAAGCGTGAAGTTGGCTTTGGAGAAACAATCATGAAAAGACTCCTTCCACATGTAAAATACCTATGACATACACTATACCGATTAACTACATAACATACATCTTATATAATGAATTGTTTTATACAAATGCTAATTGTTTTACTTATCATTTTAACGTCCTCCTAAACATTAAAAGTATAAAGTGAGGTATTTGCTTAACATTCCACCCACAAGTTTAAACAAACAGACTTTCACAGTCAATTTTTCTTGCAAAGTCATACTTCACAAATGCGACTGCTTTATAGTCTTCCATTTACTTTTTCTTTTTCTGAAGAAGTCCAAGTAAAATTAAAGTGGAAGAAAGTGCTAAAAAGTTTATTTTGTCTTTGTGGCTGATTCCTGGGGTATTCCGCTTAGTTGCTGCAGTGGTTTATTCTTGATTCTCCTAGTCAACTCCTCTGCTTTCTTCTGTCTCTTGAGCAGAACACTGGAAGGGTTTCACTGGCAAAGTCTCTCTACGAGCTTTGTCAGAAGAATGACAGCAATAAAGCAGAAAGAGTCCCATTGTTTTTGATGGATATATTTCTTTTTAATTTCCTCCTTAGCATGTTCTGCATTAAGAAAGGTCTTTGATCCTCCAATAAATAAATACTCTGAAGACAGCTGGATACAGCAGCTTGAATCTCACATCTGCCTCTCCACACTTCCTGACTAAAACTCTTTCGGCTTTTCCCGGTTAGGGGTCGCCAAAGCGGAACTCAGGGTCTGCTAATGATTGGCAGTGGATTTTATGGTGCAGAGTTGCCAGCCCGACGCCCATCCTTCAAAGAAGGCACACCAATTTACATACGCACCTACCTGCATGACTTTAAAAGTCATACGACCACGGGGAGGACATGCAGACTCCACACAGAAGGTGCTCCAGCCGAGAATCGAACGGGAGAACCTCTTGCTTTGCTATGAGTCTGACAATGCTAACCACCGCGGCCACACATACTTCTCTTCTGCCTGGTGTACAGTAAATAATAATTTTCCACAAATACTCTGCTGGCTCCAATTTTTTATATTTTCCCTTCTGCCACAGTTTTGTCAAGATCAACTCTTTCTGCTGGTATGATTGCACCTTCACTAATACAAGTCTTTGCTGTACATCGTGTCCTTTTAATTAACAAACCCTTCTGCATACCAGTCAGGTTGCCTATTTGTGCTTTCATAAAATTAATAAATAGTATGTTCATTCCAAACTTACTAAAGTAAAGCAGAACATTTCAGGTTTTCTCTGTGTAGTCTGTTTTCTA